>NW_026727358.1:0-32835 GCF_029784015.1 Lycium ferocissimum
AACCTTTCATAACTCATAAAAACAAGATTAAACTTACCTTTCTTCACAATCCTCAACTTGTCCAAAGTTGGCCAAGGATGAAAAACGAACAATCCAACGCTTGAAACAACACCTCCACGTTACTAAGCACCCTCAAATTAGTAGATTTGCTTAGGAAAAATAATTTTTAGAAGGCTAGCTCTTGGTCTTGATTTTTTTGGAAAGTGGCCGAATGGTTGATGGTTGTTCTTCAAGGTTCTTGTTTTTTTTTTAAGTCTTGAGAAGATGAAATAATGGTCCCTTAAGTCATCTTTTCCTTTCATATAATAGCCAACCATGTGGCCATGGCCCACCCAATTGGCCGGCCACATGGCCATATGTTACTCCCTCCATTTTTTCAATAATAGCCAACTTCCCTTAATTCCACTTTTGGTCCCGAAGTTTCTTTGATGTTTCCATACCAATAACGTCATACACACTTAGGTCTCACGACAAAAATCGAAGGTCACACGTCCCGACTTCGTACCCCGGAAAAGTCTTAACCCTAACTTATCATAGTTAACCCAAATCGTCCCGTTGTTCAAAATACGGGATGTAACAAATATGGGTGGTTAGAACCATGTGACCTCATAGAATACTAATTTGACCTTCGGCGTTTGGAGATGGGGTTTGGGTTGACTTTTCGACCTGAACATATTTTATGGCGTATTTGGTACCATTGGACTCGTGTGTTAACATAGAATTCATAATTGCTAGACTTTGCTCGTTCGGAGGCTCTGCGAAAGGGGAACGATGAGGTTTTAGTGTTTGTGCCACCCGCTCGGCATCGAGGTAGGTTACAATTTACTCTTCTAGACTCCGATTGGAGGAAGTATATCGTCTATAAATGTTGAAGGGGTATTGGGCGTGTGAAAAGGGTCCCACCTTAGTGGTTCTGATGAACACTTGGTTGGGAACCGATGTATCTGTTGGGAAACTGTTGCATGATTAGGATGTGTTGACTGGGAATGCATGTTAGGCCAAAGGGCATTGGTTGTGGTGATAAATCCACTTAGGTTGGTATGGTTTTTGCATATGTAGGCTATGATAGCCTTGTTTCATTGATTCTTGGGAGTATTGATTCATTTTGCATCCATCACCCCATATTTCATTTATATCATAAAAGTGGCATCAATCTTGACTTTGAGTTGACATGTTGTGATATGTGTTGTACATGCATTCATTCCCTATCTCATGACTCTATTGACACTTGTTACCGTACAATTGACACTTATCCATGCATAAAAACATATATCCATTGTGATGAGGCATTTATTAGATGGCCTGTCACAACAGGGAAAAGGGTAAGATTGATGTGTTTATGCCCGAAAGGAAATGGTTCTGGGTATGATGATATGAGTGGCGCGAATATGATATGATATGTTGTGATTGATATGGTTCTCACCCAGTCTGAGGGTTCATATCAGATGTCATTGAGAGGTATATGGACCTCGCGAGTCCCCCATGGGTCATGACTATATGACATGACCTATAGCATGCGTGTACCAGGTATGAGATTTGGCCAGTGCAATGCATTCATTTATTTGACCCATTGCATTCTCATATAATTATTGTTACCGTCTGTTGGGTGGAACATGACAAAGGATTAAGAGAGGTATATATGCGTGGGTTGTGTGGTTCCTTGGTGTTTTTTTCAATCTTATATGTTTTGTGTGTTATTCCCGTGTTGTCGGCCCATGATACCTATGGAGTACTACCGGTTTTGTACTTATCTACACTTGTCGCACTATTTTTTGGTGTAGATGTAGACCAAGGTGCTCAGCTTCTATTCCTCGTGGCTAATTCCAAGGCTATCAGTTCCTGATTCTAGGGTGAGCGATAGCTTGACCTGCAACCATGGATTCTTCTCTTTATGTTATCCTGACCATTCCTTTCGAGACAGCTTTCTATTTTTGTATTGTCTAAGACTTGTATTCTATTTAGAAACTCTTGTATGAGTTAGACTAGATTTTGGGTTGTATTATATTAAGTTATATTCCACACGTATTTATATTTATGGTAAGACTGCTGAGATAATGTTGTTGCCGTAAATGATTCGCTTGCACTCCTTTTTAAATGATTTACTACTTCAGAATGGTACGCCTATCAGTAGGGCGGTATAGGTTCCATCATGACCCTGATTCTATGGTACTCCCAAGGAAGATGTGTATGAGTTCATCATTAGTTGTCATGAGAGGCTCCAAAAGTTGGGTGTACTGGAGTTGCACGGAGTTGACTATGTTTCTGTTCAGTGAATTGGGGATGCTAAACAGTGATGGGGGTGTTACATTGAGTGCCGACCAGCTAGGTCACTCCTTTGACTTGGAATCGGTTCAATCAGGTATTTCTAGAGAAGTATATTCCCTGTAGTTTGAAAGACAGGAAGAGGGATGAGTTCTTCGACTTGGAGCAGATAGGGTTATCTGTTGCAGTGTATGAGGCTCAGTTTCACGCTTTGGCACATTATGTTATGTTGTTACTCCCCCACTGAGGCAGAGAGAGTGAGGCATTTTATGAAGGGGTCGACCCTTCCGCTTTCATTGGTGACGTTACAGGTATTAGCTTCTGGGGCTTTGTTAAGACAGTGGTGGATAATGCCAAGGAGGTTGAGTCAGTAATGTGGCAAGCACAGGATAGGGGTGACGACAAGAGGGTTTGCAGGGTTAGTGGTTCCTCTTTGTGGAGCAGGGGACACTATGGCAGAGGTCATCATTATCATTCTAATCGTCCCAGCACTTCAGTCTTCAGCAAGTGGTTCATCCAGACACAGTGAGTACCGTCCAGGGTAGACATTTTAGGGTTCTTGTTCTCGTCACTCATGTCGAGAAGGACACTGTGGATGTTTGGTATCAATTCATCAAAGCTCCACAGGTCAGTTAACACAAAACACTTTCCTAGTCCGTCAATGATATGTTATAGGGTTTGTGTAGTATTTGGATTCTTGCCTTGTTGAGTCTGCTCCTTGTACGTGTAGGAGGCTTACTAATCCCTACAAATATGGCAAGGAATCTTTCTGTATCACTTTGTAAACTCGGATTAGGTGTGAATGTGTAAAATTGGTATTAAGATGATATTTTAGCTATATGAATCCTTTTGGGATAAATTCGGGTAGAAGATAGTCGTTTTGAAGTCAAACCAAATATTGAAGTTCTTAGGAGTTCTTAAATTCATCTAAGTCTGAGGTAGTCCTCACTTATGCCCAGGTTTTGGGTAGTTGTGTTAGGAATATGAGAAAAATCAAAACATGAAAGTTGTAGATGATTCAAATCCCTAACCAACCATATAAGGTGGAGCTCAAACAGAGCTCTATGCTAGGAGTTATGCCTATTATACTGAACATTGTAGGCAGTCACGGCACCCTTGCGTCGCAAGGGTGGCGCGAGTTTTCATGCCTTAGACCAACTTTTGGCCTTGTGTGACACACTTACAATGCAAGGGTGGTGCTAGCAAGGCATCTTGTGCTGGCCTAGCAATGCAAGGGTGGCGCAAGGCCCCGTTTTTCTGGTTACAAACTATATAAGCTTTTAACTCGTCAAAACCCTTCCCTACTTCATTTTGGACGACTTTTTGAGAGAAAACAACCCTAAGGATTTCCCAAAAAATCTATGGTACGTTCTTAATCAATTCCCATCATTACTACATCGATCTAAGATCAAATTAATGCTAGTTCATCCTTCAAAACCATAGATTCTTGAAAATCGAAGAAAGAGAAATTGAAAGAGACTTTGGGAAACTTCTTAAAGGTATGTTCTTTGATACTTATTGAAATTATTTAGAGTATTTGGACTATTTTAGGGTATTTGAAGCAACAAGAATCCATGGATGATTCATGAAGGATTCAAGAATAAGATTTAAATCTTAGAAAAAGCCCTAGTTTTCAAAATTGAAGGAAAGCACATAGAAGCGATTAAACTTCTAATATTTATCCTCTAAATCTATTGTTGAGTGATTGTTGAAACCTGGAAATTCCGTTGGTACCATTTTAGCGGTATTTGAGGTACGTCTCTCTTTTGAACATACTTTTTCGACTTGAAATACGTTTTCTTTGACAAGGTTTCATCTGCATGAGGGACAAGCCCTTATGGTAACTTAATAATTATATTCTATATATGAAATAATTGTTTTCTATCTATGAGTTTATGAACTAAAGTGCAAAGCTTGAAACCTGAACTTGGATTACCCTATAAGGGATATTCTGCACAAGAACATGGATGGTAGTCACAATTGACGTGTTTTGCCCTATGAACGGGTTGAATTGAGTCATAATTGAATAATGGTTGAATACGATTTCTAAATCAGTTGATAACGTGTGTATAGCCCTATTAATGGGATGATAAACATAATTCATCATGAGTAAACCGGCTTTCATGCTTTGATTATGATTTGGCTTTTATGCTATGATTCTATTGTTTGTGTTTGGCCTAGCTACTCAGGCGGAAGGGTAGTAACTATGGATCCTAGTGGGGTTAGCCTAGCCATTTGGAAGGAAGAGTGGCCTGTCACGACCTAACCGGAGGGCCATGAAGGGCACCCGCAGCTAACCTACCGAGCACCTCCCATCATACTTTCATAATCCCATCATACTTTCATAATCATATCTTGGTGAGCCATATGGCTAACTCATAGTTATCATGCACCAAATGACATGAGTCTCATCGGATGTAGGCACGTTTATATAAACATCATTAACTATGCTCATATATACACAAGCTGACAAGGCTATCAAAATGATATAAAAAATATGAGCCGACAAAGCTGAGGAGTTTCTAACTATACACATCTGTCTACGAGCCTCTATGAAGAGTATATAAAATCATAAAGACGGGACAGGACCCCGCCATGCCCATATATGTACACAAAAAGAATAATACCAACTATTGCAGCTCCGGATCAAATGGAGCACCTCTATGCAATCACTGATGAAGCAGCCTAAAGGTCGGGTCTATCTCTCTGTCTACCTGCGGCATGAATGCATCGTCCACAAACAAAAAGACGTCAGTACAGATAATGTACTGAGTATGTAAGACATGAATAGTAATATGATAAAAGCATGAAGAATAATATAAAAAAAGGACCATTTATACCTCTTGAGACGTTCATCATGCTTACTTAACCTTTCTCTAAAGAAACATTCCATACATTTACATATACATATACATATACATATACATATAATAATACCATACCCGACCATGTAGGTTCGATGTCATCCATACCCGGCCATAACAAGGCTCGGTGTTGTCCATACCCAACTGCAGTGGTGTGCGCGCAACAAATATCACACCCGGCCATATAAGCTCGGTGTCACAAAATAGCTATATACATATATGATATACATGAGTATCCAAAGGAAACATTACAACTCTATCGGGGTGACATAAAGTCGGTAAAACCCCGATTACCATTGTGGAATCACCATCATCATCATCATCATTGCCATCATCACTATGGAGAGCTTTTGTCAATAATATGTTAAGAATTTTGCAAGTCATGAACTTCTAGCATTTCTAGGAATAGGGCATTACGGATATTTTAGATGGATTTGTAATAAGGAAATCATGCCTTTAGAAAGAAGGGCTAGCCTTACATACCTTTACGTCTTCTTAACTATCTAATGTTCTCCTCCAAAGTCCGCAAAATCTACATTCAAGAGGATTCACACTAAGGTTAAGTCTTGAAAACACTTCTAAGTTCAAACTAGTGCAATTAACGCACTAACGAAATTTGGGCAGCATTTTTCCTATTTTATCAACTTCCACCAAATTACAAATCAACTCCCAAACAACAATAACAACATCCACAATATCATAATCAAGAAGTTATATTCAAGTCAATCTCAAATTAATCAAAAATCCCTTTGTCAAGTTCATCTCATAGTCATCTTCTTCACTTCATCATTTATGACTTCTCCAATTTAATTATTTTCCTTTTCAAGAGTCACTAAACCTTTATATCAACTCAATCATGTAAATAATAGGAAGATCATACCTTATTATTGTTACACCTCTGATATTTGGTGTTGTTGTGCGGTGAATAGACTAACGCAAGCTTAAGGTGAACATGAAGTCCATATGACCCTAAGGAGGGTATTTAGTAGTTTAAAGGTGTATACTACAAGATTTTTGAAGTATTACGAATCGGAGAAATTAAGTTCATCGAAGGAAGTGAAGTGTTATATCCCGTATTTTTGTACATTGGGATATTTTAAGCCAATCGCGACAAGTTAAGGACAAGACAATGTTGGGATACGAGGTAGAGACTTTTAACCTCCGATTTTGTTTTAATGGACAAGTTGCTTATAAATTTTAATTGGCATGGAAATATTAATGGAGATTAGGGGTTAATTAACCATGATTAGATTATTAAGTGGGGATTAGTGATTATTTTAATGTTAAATTAATCCTAATTAGGTGATAATGGCCGTGTGGGTCCCACCCATGGCTTGGCCAAATTTGATTGGCTCAAGCCATGAGTGGGACATGTGTCCAACATATAGGAATGATATAAATAGCAAATTGATGACAAGGAAAGTCATATTTCATCTCCACACTTAAGAAAACCTAGAGAGGGAGAGCGAAGCTCTCGGCCATGGCTGGCCGAGCTTCAAGCTTGTGAATTGTTGATCAAATTTGATTTTCTCCAAGTATTTCAACCCTTTGGAAGGTGTACAATAACGTGGGATTGATCCTAGATAGCAAGAACAAGTATTAAATTCAAGGCACAAGTTCTAGTCAAGTTGAGAAGTCAAGTGTTTAAGGTAAGGTTTAACTTTCTTTTGCATGTATTAAGGGTGGTTTTGAACGTGTTGTAGTGTGTAGAAATGAATGAAATTCATGGAACTATGTGTGTTGGTGTTGAGGCCGTGTAGGGGCTGTTTGTGTATGAAATGGTGAATTGATTTTACTTGGTATTTTGGTTGTTGTTTTTATGGATTTTATGATGAGAATGAAGGGTTTAATGGTTCAAGTTGGAGTTGTAGTTGTTTGTGGGCTGTTGTAGAAGCTCATATGATGTTAATATAGTTTCTTGTATTTATGTGAATGATGTTGTTAACGTGTGGATTGTTGGTATAGTTCATGAATTTAGAAGAAAGGAATGTGTTGTGGTTATTCTTGTTGAACTTGGAAGATTATATGTTGTATTGTATGTTGGTTGGGCTGGTTTGGAGTGTCGTACGGGCTGTCCGGAGTGTCCTCGAGTCTTGTTTGAATAGTCTCGGGTTGATACTTGAATGCATGATTAGTGATGTTGGCTTGGTTGTATGTAGTCGGTTGAATATAATCGAAACGTCGTCTAATTGTCTAGAAAGGAGTTACTAACATTAGAATGCGTTTTGAATCTCTTCGTAGTTTAATCGTAGTTCTTGATGTCTTAATATAGGTTGAGATACTATTGGGCAGCGTATACGTGTTGTGTTGCGAGTAAATGCTAAAGGTATGTAAAGCCTATCCTTTCTTTCTTTTGGCATGTCTTAGATATAAGTGACGTATGATATGAGCTTTGGGGTAATTCCATTCATAGGCTCCGAGCATGATTTATGATTCTTATTCACTTCTTGATGTTAGAACTCTCAGGATAGTCGAGCTATTGCCCTCGAGTCTTTTATATGATTGAATAGTAAATGATGCATAAAAGTTCCTGTTCCTAAAGGTTTCTATAATGAATAATGTCTTTAACTTTCATAAGCTGTCTCGTATTGATTTAATACATATCTATGATCCCCGAGACTTTCCTTAATATAGTTCGTAATGACATTTAGAGAGAACTTAATATGGCTATCATCCTGACACTCGAGAATTAATTAGTCTACTTATCTATTGAGTCTCAAAAGATGATTTGGGTGCATATGGTTACTTACTGTTATATCCCGTATTTTTGTACATTGAAATATTTTTAAGTTAATCGAGATAAGTTAAGGACAAGATTATTTTGGGATATGAGATAGAGACTTTTAATCCCCGATTTTTATAAGTGTACGACTTGCTTGCAAATTTTAATTAGTGTAGAAATATTAGTGGAGATTAGAGATTAAATAAATCGAAGAAAATAAGTTTTGTCGAGGTTCAAAATTTATTTGATGAAATACGGTCCTAGCTATACTACCCCGTATTTTTGGACTAGGAAAATTTAATCGTCCAACATGAGCAAATTTATCTGAGCCCGGAGAATTCGATCATATCCAAGGATAAAAATCAAGAGCTCGGTGTATACAAGGAATGAAGTCCCAAAATGATTTAAGATGGAAGAGTGTGACGACGATGATTGCAAATAATATTTTATGTATGGCAAATGAGGCTATGGACTAGTGTTATATTATATGATCATGGTAATGGGTATATGGAGTATGTTAAAGGTGATCACTATTTAATTAAATTGAAATCAAGAAATTAATTATGTGGATAATTGGTTATATGTTTAATTTTAGCGGGAGATTAATTATCTATAAGTCGCTTATGGTTAATGATTAAGGTGGACATCATGACCCTCTATGTGGCAGCAACTAGTGACTAAGTAAATAAAGAGGCTAGGTGGCATCCTTAGAAGAAGTGCTTGTTTTTACAAGATAAGTTTTAAGGGGTGGGACCCATGGTCCACTAAGAGGACTTTTCATCTAAGTGAGATATGTACATATGGAATATTAAATGAAAGGGCAGAAGCAAAATGATATGTATTGCGACCATAATTTTCCATTTTGGATAGGAATACGAGTTATTTTTGGGAGAATACATACAAGGTTTTTAGTTGAAGTAACGGACTAAGACGAAGCAATGAATTACCAAAAATAACATAAAGCAAGTTGGAGATTTATCCATAGTGAAGTAAGGTGGAGGAAGATCATTTCTTGGCATATAAGGTAATAATTCCCCTCTCCTAGATATTTTTAAATTCATCCCGGTATAGCTAAATTGTGACAGGGGAACTACGAAATTAATTGCGGGAAATCGGATAGATTATTATTGTTATCATATGGGCTGTTTGGTGGTAATTATGAATTGTTTTGTGGGCTGGAATATCATGGGATTGGTTGTAGTTGTTGTCGTTGTGTTTGTTGTTATATTACGTATATACGAAAATAAAGAAGTATATACAAGCATCGGTATAGGAATGTATATTGGGCTGTTTTGGAAGTGATTTAAGAATGGATTTAATTCTAGTTTGATATGAAATTGTTGGTATTGTTGTTGTTGGTATTTTGATTGATGTTTTGGCTAAATTGGAATTCTCGGGGTTGTTGAAGTTATAGGGGAAATGCTGCCCAAATTCCTGTAGACAAAGTGCTAGTTTGGAATTGGATTACTAAGCGCCTATGACTAATGCTTGGTGTCTAACGACGATATTGTAGATTTTGAGAAGCCGAGGCTTAAGTTCGGAATAGCTTAGGAAGCGGACGAGGTATGTAAAGCTTACCTTTCTTTCTTTTGGCATGTCTTAGATATGGCTAAGCTATAATGTATTATGAGCTTCGGGGGAAATTCTATTCTTAAAAATCCGAGCATGTTTACGATGCTTATTTGCTTCTTGATGTTGGCACCTTCATATGGTCAAGCCATGGTTTATGTGTCTTTTTATGGTTAGTTTCAAAAGTTGCATAAAAGTTTGGTTTTTAAAAGAGTTTTGTTCCTAAATGATTTCGAAAAACTACGAAAGTCCGTAACTTTCACAGACAGAACCGGATCGCCTCGATATGCTCAAAAATTATTCCATGATGTATGATAACTATGTTTTCCATAGACGGGCCCAGCTCGGGTCGACACCCGTTCGTGGGTCCCGCGACTCTCCTTTATGTACTTCCGACGACTTTTGAAAGGACATGATACGACTATGATCCCGACTTCAAGTACGATCGGTTTACTTACCTTTTAAGTTTGTGATAATGATCTTATGCACATGATTTTGGTACGTGACTATGGTTTCTGAAGTTCGGTTTGGTATGTCCCCGAGTGATATTCGGAAGAAAACCTGATTTAACTATTATTTTGGCTTATAAAAGACGGTTCGTTTTGATTAACCCATTGAGTCTTTGAAAATGTTTTAAACTATGTTTGGTTACTCGCGATTCTGTTCATGCATTATGTGGTTACATTGTTCCCCAAGTCTCGGGCCGGTTATGTTATTGCGTGCACAATGCTGTGTTCTGAGGTATGATGTGTTCCGTTCGCCGCGCCCCTTTTGACCGGGAACCGTATATATATATTTTATTTAGCTGTTATGATGTGTCCGGTACGCCGAGCCCCTTTCGGTCGGGTACTGTGTATGTATGCTACGTTATATGTTATATGTATGGATTTTGGAATATGTGATTTGTTGGAATCAGAGCCGGTGGTGGGGCAAACCCAATGGTGGGGCAAACCCAGTAGTGAGATAACATTCCACACTGGTTTAGGCCAATCCCACATTGGTTTAGGCCAATCCCACATCGGTTAATGGCATCTCATATGACCGGTCATGATGTTGTGATGCGTTACGGTATGTGTATGTGTGATATTGGCCGCTGGGTACTTGACCGCGGTATGTGTGTATGTGATTTTGACCTGGATTATGATCGGTCGGTTAATGTCAGCTCAGATGATAAGTTATGATGCTATGATGTATTACGGTAAGCATTTCGGCATTCTGATTATTATATTTGTCTTCGGTACCTCTGCTGTACGATTTGTGTTTTAGATGCAAGCACCTTGGTTCTGGTCATTATGCTTACGTTCTGTACTCCTTACTTCAGTTATGATCTCGTTTTCTGTATGCTATGCTTTACATGCTCGCACATACGACCCCTTTCTTCGGCCGCGTTTCATATGTGTGATATGTACCGAGTAGAGGATGTTAGTAGAAGATGTGCCGCCGGATTGGTGTCATATGAACTCTTTGGATTCTTAAGACAAAATGAAGTAAAATACATAGCAATTTTTTTCAAAATCTTTTCGTCATTTCTCAAAGTAAATACAGATTGAATATATGAGGGCTCCGTATAATAAAACACGTCAACCAGAGAAACTCTTTTTAAGGTTGACACCTTAGACCCACGACTCTGTCTGCAAAGTCTCTAACTGTAATCATGGACCATAGCACGTGTAAGCTGACTCAAAGAACTCTCCGGGCGAGTGGAGCTTGCCAACATTGCTGGAACATCTTCTATAATGACTTCTACTCGTCTGGGGGTACCTGCGCGGCATGAAACGCAGCGCCCACAAGAAGGGGCGTCAGTACGAATAGTGTACCGAGTATGTAAGGCATAGACGGTAACATAGTAAGAAATGTATATATGAACAATAACCGCATAGAAACATAGAATATGTCATGTCATGTCGAGCTGTGACCTGTACATAGGAATCATATACTGCATGGAGAACATAGAACATAGCATAGGATAGCAGAGTAACCTGTGCATATGAGTGCCCCTGGGGGCGGATGTCATGCATGCTTATTTGGTCATATCAGGTCATAGTACCGCGCGAGACGGCTCGCCCACATAGCGCCGGATACTCCGGCTCGCCATAAATCCCGCGTCCGGCATCCCGCGTCGGGATGATAAGCCACCGACCACTGGTGGCAATGAAACATAGTTCCTTCCCAAATTCCAAGTATTCAAGTATCCCATCCCCCCAACCCATGTTCATATTTAGCATGCAAGAGAGCCCAAGGAAATCATGTATTTATCGGAGTGACGTAAGGTCGGAAACCTCCGATCGCATTATGAAGTAATCATGGTCGCTTTGTCTCACCTTGAAGGAACGATAATCATAAGGCGAGACTCGTCAACGTAGAACATGTCATAGCATATCGAGTCATAGAATCATAGCATATAGACAGTTGTCATAGAATCATAGGCATCATAGCATCATAGAATCATAGTCATCATAGAACCATAGCCATCATAGAATCATAGGCATCATAGGACCATAGTATTCGTAGGATCATAGCATTCATAGGATCATAGGAGTCTTCATTCATAGGATCGTAGTCGTCATGGAATCATAGTATTCATAGGATTATAGGCATCGTAGAATCATAGTCATTGCTTTAGTTATTAAGACTTTCAATATTGTAAAACTGGGTTTTTGGAAGAAAAAAGAATATTTTGGAAAACATTTGTAAACTTTTAGAAAAGAAAATTATGCATTGGGGTCAAGGGTTTAGTTAAAACAATTCTTATTTAGTAGTCGAAATAATATCCAAAAGTTTTCTTTAGCCGTAATATTGAAATAAACCGAAGGGAGCCATAGGAGGAAATTAGGGAATAGTGGGCCCACCTCGAGTCAAATGAGGCGGCGAACACCATTTACATATAACACGTTTCATGACAAGACGTATGAGAGCCTTAGGGCATACGGATCCTATTCATGCAAGTTCTAGGTGTCTAGACAATTCTTTCGACTATTCATAGGCATTTAGTTCAATTCTACTGAATGAATAGTAATCAAATTTCAATCTCGGATTTCTAGGATCAGAGTAATCCCCGAGACACGTATTCAAGCCTATTACATCTAAGACATGCCAAAGAAAGAAAGTGAAGCCTTACATACCTTTTCCGCTTCTTACGCTTCTCCAAATTCGAGCTCCAAATCCGCCAAAAATCTACAAATGGTCGCATTTACCAAACCTTAGTTAAGGGCATTTATGAGTCGATTCTTTAAAGCAACACTTTGTCCGTCGAAATTTCGACAAAGCATTTCCCCTGTAAATACACCGTCCCGAGAATATGGCTCGGCCCAATTTAACAACAACAATCCGAGAATGGAACTCGGCCACAATATCAACAACAAAACCAACAATAGCATCTCCAAACATATACAATTTAATTCAATAACATTTCATTCACCTTCAAATAAACTACGCCCATTCAAACTCACATTATTGATCGTTCGTTCAATATTATTCCGAGGCCTTTCAAACACGATTTAAGAACACTCCAAGCAATATATACGATTTTCAAAACAACCTAAACCATATGCTACTTCACCCGAATTCCTTCAACTACACTAGGACATCAATAACACATTTTCTTTTTTTTTCCAACTCATAATCCATATCGACAATCCCATACGTTTACAACATTACTTTCATAAACTCAAGAAAGAATATTAAAATTACATTACTTCCAAATCAGCCCCTATGCACGGCTCAACAACAATATGCATAACTTCATAAATTTTCATTCATTTTCTACACTCTACAACAACACATAGACATGCTAAATTCACTTAATCCATTATCCCTACACATCACCCCAACACATACGGCCACATACCATATCCATATTTTCATGATTTTCTTCACTTCTACATCTTACAACATGCATAAACTCCTATGAAACATGCAAAGAAAATTGAACCTCACCTTGTTCCATTGAACTTCCCCCTCGGCTAGGCTTGAGGAATTTCAACAACGAATGGTTTTCTACTTCCATCAACCACTCCATGTCGTAGAGAACCTTCCAATTAGTAGGGAAACATGAGGAGAAAAATTTTCCATGATCACCATCAAAGGGCTGTTCGGCCACCCCTTGGCCGAACCCCTCTCCCTTTTTTTTTTTTTCATCTTTCTTTTGTTCTCTTTCTCTTCTTGAATTTTCTTGAATTCCAAAGTGATGACCAACACATATATATATATACATAAGTGGCACATGACCATGCACATGCCTCTTCTTCTTCCAAATTTTTCTAGAATTTTCTTCTTTTTTTTTTCAAATTAAAAGATGACTAATTTAGTTGGGCTTGGTCATCTTTGGTCCATAATCCAAATTGGGCTTAGTCATGCTTGCCCATTTACACATATATTTAGCCCACAAATATATAATATACACTTGTGCCATTTCATGAAATTATTTCCCCCACTTTTAGCCTCCAAATCTTTCTTATTCCAAATTTACCCTTAACGCTCCATTCCAATACAAAGGATGAATAAACAACTTACGCATTCTAAGAAAAATTTTAACCTTGTCCTTAACTTCCCGACATTAACTCGGAATACTCAAATGTGCAAAAATGCGAGGTGTAACATCCTTCCCCCCTTTTAGAACATTCGTCCTCGAATGTTCAACTAGCCTTACAGGGTCGCATAAGCACCTCGGGGGAGCTCCCTTTTCAAAGCTATTTCCATCCTTCATATTAGCTCTTAAGCTATCCAATACCGTTCTCTTTGTCATACTCTTTTTCTTCATATACGTCCATTCTCTGGCGTCGCACTACTCAAAGTTTGTGCGAACTCCTCATATTACCTTAAACATTATCCGGACTTCTATCCGCTCATTGTCGGTTTCCCCGACCTTACCAATTCACTTCAGTAAAAGGGTCTCCTTAACAGCTCAAGTGTTCATATCAAATACGTTACCGCATCAACTGTCTATACCTCATCCTTACATTTCTCTCACCTGCTTCCCCCCTTTTGGGGCGCACCTATACCATTATTCATTTATACTTCGTCTCATACCTTCATTCCCAATCTCAATCTACGGTGGAATAATAACGGCTTACCTTGCAACACTTGTATCATTTACTCTTACTATCACTCGAACTTCGGTACCCTTACTCGATTAATGCCTTTTGTACCGTAACTTCGGTCGCTGGGATTCACCTGTCCACCGATACAATCATATTTGAGACACTTTACACCTCCATATATACATATATATAATTACTATCAACTAGCCCACAAAATACGTCCAAACACCGTTCAAGCCTATCCTAATTCCTGAGCTGCAATACACTTTTTGTCTCTTTGCCAAGCTAGCCTGCCTCGTCTTACGCGTCTTCTGATAGTCTCCAACCATTCCATACACTCTAGTTTCCCTTAAACTACCCTAGCTTCTCATTTGTCTCTTAAGTCTGGATAAGTAGAATTTCTTGCATACTTCCCAGGGTCACCCATCATAGAATTGCTCCCACCGAGCACGCTTAACCTCGAAACTCGGTAGAATCGGTGTCTTAACGCCGATATAATCGCGTCCACTTCCTCGTATAACCTTTATTACATACCCCGGGGCAAGTCGAAGTCGTACCGATTCTCGGAATATTTTCATAACACGTCCTTTCTTTGGAATTACTATTTTGCCCTTTTTAGTTCCGAATGCTCACCTTTCACTCGTGTGCATAACCACTTCTTATCCCGGGCCTTCGGTGTTCCCGAGGTAGTGATCGCACCTTCGTCGTCGTGCCAATTCCATAACCCTTCTTGAAACATCGCATCTCGTTTATTGTCCGTTTATCGTATTTCCTTTTCACACTTCTTTCTCTTAAACATGCCCATTACGGTAGGGCCTTCTTCATTATCTTCATTATTCGATCCGCACAGATTGTTATAGCCCGTACTTACGTTTGAATATTCCAAAGTCGTCGTGGAAAGCTAAAGGCGAGACCATTCTCAAAAATTATTTTAACGAACGAGTTGTTGTAAATATTATTTGTAACTATTATTAGCACGGAAATATTGTGGAAGGTTGAGGGCGAAAAAGGAAATTCGCAAAATGGGCCGTGAAAATAATGCGGAAGGCTAGGGACGAAATGGTAATATTGAAGAAAGTCGAGGGGCAAAATGGTAATTTCACCAAGGGCTTATGAAAGTTCCAAGAAGGCCATATTGGCCATGTGACAAAATGGGAATGGAAAAGATGACAAGGTGAGTCATCTTTTATAAAATTCAAGAGAAGAAAAGAAAAATCAAGAAAATGAAAGAAAATTCTAGAGAGGGAATAAGAGGGACAAGTGAACATACCTTGAGGGACCTTAACATAATTATGGAAAAGTATTGGAAGACATGTATATATATATATAGTCATCCTTTTAATCAAAGAAAGAAAGAAAGAAAGAAAGAAACAAAAGAAAAAAAGAGAGAGAGGAGTCACGGCCATGGTGGCCGAACTCGGCCATGGCAAGTGATCATGGAAAAGATTTATTTTCCTCTTGTTTTCTTACTAATTAGGAGGCCCTCGTCGACATGGAGTAATTGTTGAAGGAAGAAAACCATTTGTTCTTGCAAAGGATGCCATAGCCGAGTATTGAAGGGAACAAAGAAGGTGAGGTATAATCTTCTCTTTTATGTGTTATGAGTGGTTTATGCATGTTGTTGAATGTAGAAATGATGGAAATTCATGAAATATTGTATGCTCAAGTTGGGCCGTGTGAAGTGTTGTGTGGCCGTGTGCATGGTTGAATATTTAGGAGTAATGAATTAATTGAATTTAGCATGTTTATGTGTTGTTGGAGAGTGTAGAACATGAATGAAACTCATAGGATTATGTGTGTTGAGGAATGGGCCGTGTAGGGGCTGTTTGGTATGTAAGGAATGAATTGATGTATCTTGTATGTTGGTTGTCGTCGTAATGAATTCTATAACGTAAAATGAAGAGTGATGATCCAACGATTTGGAGCTTAATATGATTTGAATATGTTTTCTTGAATTTATGGAAGTAATGTTATTGATGTATGGAAGTGTGATGTAATTTATGAATCGGAAAGAAAGAAGTGTGTTGTTATCGTTCTAGTTAAGTTGGAAGATTTCGGGTAAGATTGGATGTTGGTTTGGATACCTTGAATTACCTATCGATATTGTATTATGATTGTTGGTTATTGGCATTGAATGTTGTTAGTTTGGCCGGGTTGTATTCCGGGGTTGTTGTTGATTGAAATCGGCCAAGTTAAACTTGGTGGCATGGTATATCTGCAGGGGAAATGCTGCCGAAATTTTGGCAAAACAAAGTGTTACTTTAAAGAATCAACTTCTAAAGGCTCTAATCAAGCTTTGGGTAAACATGACCAAATTGTAAATTCTGGCGGATTTGCAACAAGGATTTGGAGAAGCAGAAGGAGCGAAAAGAGGTATGTAAGACTTCACCCTTCTTTCATGGCATGTCTTAGACATACTAAGTTGGATACGGGCCTCGGGGATCATTCCTTTTCTTGAAACCTAAGATTGAAAATAGTTACTATTCATTCGGTAGAATTGAATTAGAACTTGCGCGAAATGTCGGAAAAACTTCTTAAACGTCAGAGAACTTACCCAAATAAGACTCGATTACCCTAAGACCCTCCCAAGTGACGCCATGAACTGTAATATACGTAAATTTGATACGCCGCCTCGTTTGACTCGAGGTGGGCCCACTTATTCCCGAATTCTCTCCTATTGTCCCATTTAGCTTACTTTCATTCTATAATTTAAGGAAACTTTTGGACATCTTTTCGACTACTAAATAAGAATTGTTTTAATTAAACCCTTAACCCCAATGCATGATTTTTCCTCACTAAAAGTTTACAAGTGTTTTCCAAAATATTCTTTTCTTCAAAAACCAAGTTTTATAATATTGAAAGTCTTAGCGACTAAAGCAGCGACTATGATACTACGATGACAAGGATCCTATGATACCTATGATTCCATGGTGACCATGATTCCCTGTTACCTATGATTCTATGATGTCAGCTATGCCATGTCTATAACCCGACATATATATATATAATAACAGAATCAGAGCGCTATATAGACGCTGATAAATATACATGGAATATAATAGTAGAATCAGAGCGCTATAGACGCTGAAACTTGTATGTGATGAAAAAGTATGAATATAGACGCCGATATTTATACTTGATATATGCATATATTTACGGGGAAAATAGGGATAAGAGCGTTATGTACGCGTATTCACCGATCGCTGGAGTTTGGCACATGATATCGTCCGGACGCGGGATGCCGGACGCGGGGTGTGCATATTATGGTTAAATGGATCGGCTGCCGACGCCTCGGCAATATAATATATTCCTTTTTATGTATACATATATATATGAGTAAGGAAAGCTAAGAAAGTACAGCATCTGCCCAAGGGCACTTATAGGTACAGGCTATCCTCTTATCTCATCACAGATTCTATAATCCCATGGTATTGTTGTTCATACTTACGTTCTTGTTCGTATTATTATTATTCATGTCTTGCATACTCAGTACATTGCTCGTACTGACCCCTCTTCTTTGGGGCTGCGTTCATGCCGCGCGCGGTACAACACGGATCGAAGTTAATGTAAAAGACGTTCCCAAAGTTGGCAAGCTCCATTTGGCCCGGATGAAGCCGAGTCGAGTATATATGGAGTCCCGAATACGGTTAGAGACATACAAAGTGTCGTGGGTTTCGGGAGTCGGTTTGTATTGTCAGTTACATGTTTTACTTGATTTAAAAGCGATAAAAGAATGTTTTAGTAATCTCATTGTATACACCTGGTTTAGAGGCTCAAAAAAAAATTTCAAGTACGTAGTAAGGGTCAGCGGGTTCGCTCGGCTCCGGTTACGGGGTCGGGTGCCCATCACACCCTAATCAAGATTGGGGTGTGACACGCACACAGCAGTTATTAGCAATACCTTGCAGGCTTACATATGTATACGACTCATCTTAGCCATACCGTCCGGTGTCGGTAACATCAATACTTGTCTTTGTAACTTTCCATATCACTTCTCACTTTCTTTCATCGTATAATATAAGAGATTCCATTTTCCTAGGACTTGGCTCTATCGCAATCATAGGATAGAAAGAAGGTCAAGCTTCCTAAAGAATCCGTTTATAAATGTGGCCGGCTTCACACCCATAAATGAGATGATACAACCCTTGGACCGACCATTTGCTTGATACCACTTTGTCACACCCCGACTTTGCTAGGGTGTGATGGGCACCCGACCCCGTGTACGGAGCCGAGCGAACCCGCTAACTCTTATTACACATATGAACTCTTTGGATTCTTAAGACAAAATGAAGTAAAATACATAGCAATTTTTTTCAAAATCTTTTCGTCATTTCTCAAAGTAAATACAGATTGAATATATGAGGGCTCCGTGTAATAAAACACGTCAACCAGAGAAACTCTTTTTAAGGTTGACACCTTAGACCCACGACTGTCCGCAAAGTCTCTACCGTAATCATGGACCATAGCACGTGTAAGTCGACTCAAAGAACTCTCTAGGGGCGAGTGGAGCTTGCCAACATTATATGGAACATCTTCTATAATGACTTCTACTGTCATCGCGAATAGTGTACCTTATGTAAGGCATAGACGGTAACATAGTAAGAAATGTATATATGAACAATAACCGCATAGAAACATAGAATATGTCATGGAGTCGAATTTGTACATAGGAATCATATACCGCGGAGAACATAGAACATAGCATAGGATAGCGAGTAACCCCGTGCATATGAGTGCCCCGGGGGCGGATGTCATGCATGCTTATTTGGTCATATCGGGTCATAGTACCGCGCGAGATCGCCCACATAGCGCCGGAATACTCAAGCTCGCCATAAATCCCGCGTCCGGCATCCCGCGTCCGGATGATTGACCAGGTGGCAATGAAACATAGTTCCTTCCCAAATTCCAAGTATTCAAGTATCCCATCCCCCCAACCCATGTTCATATTTAGCATGCAAGAGAGCCCAAGGAAATCATGTATTTATCGGAGTGACGTAAGGTCGGAAACCTCCGATCGCATTATGAAGTAATCATGGTCGCTTTGTCTCACCTTGAAGGAACGATAATCATAAGGCGGGACTGTCAACGTAGAACATGTCATAGCATATCGAGTCATAGAATCATAGTTGTCATAGAATCATAGGCATCATAGCATCATAGAATCATAGTCATCATAGAACCATAGCCATCATAGAATCATAGGCATCATAGGACCATAGTATTCGTAGGATCATAGCATTCATAGGATCACAGTCTTCATAGGATCGTAGTCGTCATGGAATCATAGTATTCATAGGATCATAGGCATCGTAGAATCATAGTCATTGCTTTAGTTATTAAGACTTTCAATATTGTAAAACTGGGTTTTTGAAGAAAAAGAATATTTTGGAAAACATTTGTAAACTTTTAGAAAAGAAAATTATGCATTGGGGTCAAGGGTTTAGTTAAAACAATTCTTATTTAGTAGTCGAAATAATATCCAAAAGTTTTCTTTAGCTGTAATATTGAAATAAACCGAAGGGAGCCATAGGAGGAAATTAGGGAATAGTGGGCCCACCTCGAGTCAAATGAGGCGGCGAACACCATTTACATATAACACGTTTCATGACAAGACGTATGAGAGCCTTAGGGCATACGGATCCTATTCATGCAAGTTCTAGGTGTCTAGACAATTCTTTCGACTATTCATAGGCATTTAGTTCAATTCTACTGAATGAATAGTAATCAAATTTCAATCTCGGATTTCTAGGATCAGAGTAATCCCCGAGACACGTATTCAAGCCTATTACATCTAAGACATGCCAAAGAAAGAAAGTGAAGCCTTACATACCTTTTCCGCTTCTTACGCTTCTCCAAATTCGAGCTCCAAATCCGCCAAAAATCTACAAATGGTCGCATTTACCAAACCTTAGTTAAGGGCATTTATGAGTCGATTCTTTAAAGCAACACTTTGTCCGTCGAAATTTCGACAAAGATTTCCCCTGTAAATACACCGTCCCGAGAATATGGCTCGGCCCAATTTAACAACAACAATCCGAGAATGGAACTCGGCCACAATATCAACAACAAAACCAACAATAGCATCTCCAAACATATACAATTTAATTCAATAACATTTCATTCACCTTCAAATAAACTACGCCCATTCAAACTCACATTATTGATCGTTCGTTCAATATTATTCCGAGGCCTTTCAAACACGATTTAAGAACACTCCAAGCAATATATACGATTTTCAAAACAACCTAAACCATATGCTACTTCACCCGAATTCCTTCAACTACACTAGGACATCAATAACACATTTTCTTTTTTTCCAACTCATAATCCATATCGACAATCCCATACGTTTACAACATTACTTTCATAAACTCAAGAAAGAATATTAAAATTACATTACTTCCAAATCAGCCCCTATGCACGGCTCAACAACAATATGCATAACTTCATAAATTTTCATTCATTTTCTACACTCTACAACAACACATAGACATGCTAAATTCACTTAATCCATTATCCCTACACATCACCCCAACACATACGGCCACATACCATATCCATATTTTCATGATTTTCTTCACTTCTACATCTTACAACATGCATAAACTCCTATGAAACATGCAAAGAAAATTGAACCTCACCTTGTTCCATTGAACTTCCCCTCGGCTAGGCTTGAGGAATTTCAACAACGAATGGTTTTCTACTTCCATCAACCACTCCATGTCGTAGAGAACCTTCCAATTAGTAGGGAAACATGAGGAGAAAAATTTTCCATGATCACCATCAAAGGGCTGTTCGGCCAGCCCCTTGGCCGAACCCCTCTCCCTCTTTTTTTTTCATCTTTCTTTTGTTCTCTTTCTCTTCTTGAATTTTCTTGAATTCCAAAGTGATGACCAACACATATATATATATACATAAGTGGCACATGACCATGCACATGCCTCTTCTTCTTCCAAATTTTTCTAGAATTTTCTTCTTTTTTTTTCAAATTAAAAGATGACTAATTTAGTTGGGCTTGGTCATCTTTGGTCCATAATCCAAATTGGGCTTAGTCATGCTTGCCCATTTACACATATATTTAGCCCACAAATATATAATATACACTTGTGCCATTTCATGAAATTATTTCCCCCACTTTTAGCCTCCAAATCTTTCTTATTCCAAATTTACCCTTAACGCTCCATTCCAATACAAAGGATGAATAAACAACTTACGCATTCTAAGAAAAATTTTAACCTTGTCCTTAACTTCCCGACATTAACTTTTTCAAAGCTATTTCCATCCTTCATATTAGCTCTTAAGCTATCCAATACCGTTCTCTTTGTCATACTCTTTTTCTTCATATACGTCCATTCTGGCGTCGCACTACTCAAAGTTTGTGCGAACTCCTCATATTACCTTAAACATTATCCGGACTTCTATCCGCTCATTGTCGGTTTCCCCGACCTTACCAATTCACTTCAGTAAAAGGGTCTCCTTAACAGCTCAAGTGTTCATATCAAATACGTTACCGCATCAACTACCTATACCTCATCCTTACATTTTTCTCATACCTATACCATTATTCATTTATACTTCGTCTCATACCTTCATTCCCAATATCAATCTACGGTGGAATAATAACTGCTTACCTTGCAACACTTGTATCATTTACTTTTACTATCACTCGAACTTCGGTACCCTTACTCGATTAATGCCTTTTGTACCGTAACTTCGGCCGGGATTCACACTGTCCACCGATACAATCATATTTGAGACACTTTACACCTCCATATATACATATATATAATTACTATCAACTAGCCCACAAAATACGTCCAAACACCGTTCAAGCCTATCCTAATTCCCTCACACTTTCTGTCTCTTTGCCAAAAGCCCGCTCGTCTTACGCGTCTTCTGATAGTCTCCAACCATTCCATACACTCTAGTTTCCTTAAACTACCCTAGCTTCTCATTTGTCTCTTAAGTCTGGATAAGTAGAATTTCTTGCATACTTCCCAGGGGGTCACCCATCATAGAATTGCTCCCACCTGAGCACGCTTAACCTCGAAACTCTGGTAGAATCTGGTGTCTTAACGCTGATATAATCGCGTCCACTTCCTCGTATAACCTTTATTACATACCCTGGGGCAAGTCGAAGTCGCACCGATTCGGAATATTTTCATAACACGTCCTTTCTTTGGAATTACTATTTTGCCCTTTTTAGTTCCGAATGCTCACCTTTCACTCGTGTGCATAACCACTTCTTATCCGGGCCTTCGTGTTCCCGAGGTAGTGATCGCACCTTCGTCGTCGTGCCAATTCCATAACCCTTCTTGAAACATCGCATCTCGTTTATTGTCTGTTTATCGTATTTCCTTTTCACACTTCTTTCTCTTAAACATGCCCATTCTGGTAGGGCCTTCTTCATTATCTTCATTATTCAGATCCGCACTGTTATAGCCCGTACTTTGTACGTTTGAATATTCCAAAGTCGTCGTGGAAAGCTAAAGGCGAGACCATTCTCAAAAATTATTTTAACGAACGAGTTGTTGTAAATATTATTTGTAACTATTATTAGCACGGAAATATTGTGGAAGGTTGAGGGCGAAAAGGAAATTCGCAAAATGGGCCGTGAAAATAATGCGGAAGGCTAGGGACGAAATGGTAATATTGAAGAAAGTCGAGGGGCAAAATGGTAATTTCACCAAGGGCTTATGAAAGTTCCAAGAAGGCCATATTGGCCATGTGACAAAATGGGAATGGAAAAGATGACAAGGTGAGTCATCTTTTATAAAATTCAAGAGAAGAAAAGAAAAATCAAGAAAATGAAAGAAAATTCTAGAGAGGGAATAAGAGGGACAAGTGAACATACCTGAGGGACCTTAACATAATTATGGAAAAGTATTGGAAGACATGTATATATATATATAGTCATCCTTTTAATCAAAGAAAGAAAGAAAGAAAGAAAGAAACAAAAGAAAAAAAAGAGAGAGAGGAGTCACGGCCATGGCTGGCCGAACTCAGCCATGGCAAGTGATCATGGAAAAGATTTATTTTCCTCTTGTTTTCTTACTAATTAGGAGGCCCTCGTCGACATGGAGTAATTGTTGAAGGAAGAAAACCATTTGTTCTTGCAAAGGATGCCATACCCTTTTCCAAGTATTGAAGGGAACAAAGAAGGTGAGGTATAATCTTCTCTTTTATGTGTTATGAGTGGTTTATGCATGTTGTTGAATGTAGAAATGATGGAAATTCATGAAATATTGTATGCTCAAGTTGGGCCGTGTGAAGTGTTGTGTGGCCGTGTGCATGGTTGAATATTTAGGAGTAATGAATTAATTGAATTTAGCATGTTTATGTGTTGTTGGAGAGTGTAGAACATGAATGAAACTCATAGGATTATGTGTGTTGAGGAATGGGCCGTGTAGGGGCTGTTTGGTATGTAAGGAATGAATTGATGTATCTTGTATGTTGGTTGTCGTCGTAATGAATTCTATAACGTAAAATGAAGAGTGATGATCCAAGTTGAAGCTATAAGTTGTGTGGGCTGATTTGGAGCTTAATATGATTTGAATATGTTTTCTTGAATTTATGGAAGTAATGTTATTGATGTATGGAAGTGTGATGTAATTTATGAATCGGAAAGAAAGAAGTGTGTTGTTATCGTTCTAGTTAAGTTGGAAGATTTCGGGTAAGATTGGATGTTGGTTTGGATACCTTGAATTACCTATCGATATTGTATTATGATTGTTGGTTATTGGCATTGAATGTTGTTAGTTTGGCCGGGTTGTATTCCGGGGTTGTTGTTGATTGAAATCGGCCAAGTTAAACTTGGTGGCATGCACATTCTATATCGGGGAAATTGCCGAAATTTTGGCAAAACAAAGTGTTACTTTAAAGAATCAACTTCTAAAGGCTCTAATCAAGCTTTGGGTAAACATGACCAAATTGTAAATTTGGGCGGATTTGCAACAAGGATTTGGAGAAAGCGAAGGAGCGAAAAGAGGTATGTAAGACTTCACCCTTCTTTCTATGGCATGTCTTAGACATACTAAGTTGGATACGGGCCTCGGGGATCATTCCTTTTCTTGAAACCTAAGATTGAAAATAGTTACTATTCATTCAGTAGAATTGAATTAGAACTTGCGCGAAATGTCGGAAAAACTTCTTAAACGTCCAGAACTTACCCAAATAAGACTCGATTACCCTAAGACCCTCCCAAGTGACGCCATGAGCGTAATATACGTAAATTTGATACGCCGCCTCGTTTGACTCGAGGTGGGCCCACTATTCCCGAATTCTCCCCATTGTTCCATTTAGCTTACTTTCATTCTATAATTTAAGGAAACTTTTGGACATCTTTTCGACTACTAAATAAGAATTGTTTTAATTAAACCCTTAACCCCAATGCATGATTTTTTCCTCACTAAAAGTTTACAAGTGTTTTCCAAAATATTCTTTTCTTCAAAAACCAAGTTTTACAATATTGAAAGTCTTAGCGACTAAAGCAGCGACTATGATACTACGATGACAAGGATCCTATGATACCTATGATTCCATGGTGACCATGATTCTGTTACCTATGATTCTATGATGTCGGCTATGCCATGTCTATAACCCGACATATATATATATAATAACGAGAATCGGAGCGCTATATAGATTTCCGATAAATATACATGGAATATAATAGTAGAATCGGGTTAAAATTTATAGAGCGCTATGGAGACAAAAAGAAACCGAAACTTGTATGTGATGAAAGAGACAGGGCGCTATAGACGCCGATATTTATACTTGATATATGCATATATTTACGGGGAAAATAGGGATAAGGGCAGAGCGTTATGTACGCGTATTCACCTGATCAGTTGGAGTTTGGCACATGATATCGTCCCGGACGCGGGATGCCCGGACGCGGGGTGTGCATATTATGGTTAAATGGATCTACCGACGCCCTCGGCAATATAATATATATTCCTTTTTATGTATATATATATATATGAGTAAGGAAAGCTAAGAAAGTACGACATACGCAAGGGCACTTATAATCACGGAGCTATCCTCTTATCTCATCACCTGATTCTATAATCCCATGGTATTGTTGTTCATACTTACGTTCTTGTTCGTATTATTATTATTCATGTCTTGCATACTCGTACATTGCTCCATACTCGACCCTCTTCTTCGGGGCTGCGTTCGTGCCGCGCGGGTACACCCGGACGGATCGAAGTTAATGTAAAAGACGTTCCGGCGAAGTTGGCAAGCTCCATTTGGCGGGAGTGAAGCCGAGTCGGAGTATACGTGCGGTGGGAGTTGAATACGGTTAGAGACTTTGCGGAACGGTGTCGTGGGTTTCGGGAGTCGGTTTGTATTGTAATACAAGTTTGTACAGTTACATGTTTTACTTGATTTAAAAGCGATAAAAGAATGTTTTAGTAATCTCATTGTATACACCTGGTTTAGAGGCTCAAAAAAATTTCAACACGTAGTAAGGGTCGGCGGGTTCGCTCGGCTCCGGTTACGGGGTCGGGTGCCCATCACACCCTAATCAAGATTGGGGTGTGACAAAGTGGTATCAGAGCAGGTCGGTTGTTATATCCCGCCTTTTTGCATAATCGGAAATTCGAAATAATTGTGAATTATGAGAAAGAAGGCTATGTTTGAAATTTTCTTGGTATGTGTATGTCGGTTATGGAAATTGGACGTGAAAACACCGGCGAAGGCCTAAAGGCAAAATTGGAATTTTGAAAATTTGTTTCGGGAATCACAAGATAAGAATTATGATGAATTGGGCTTGAAAAAAAAATAAGGAAGTGAGGCCCAAATTCATAGGCCCAACCGGCCATGAAGGCCAAGTCCATGCAACTTAATTAATTTTTGCATGTGATTAATATGTATATAAGGAGATAAGGTTCAAGAAACTTCAAGAGAGACAAAGGAAAAATCAAGAAAAATTGAGAGGAGAAAGAAAGAGAGCAATTCGGCTAAGGAGGAAAAGAAGAGAAAAAAAAAAGAAAAATTCTTGGAGCCAAATCCTTTGATTCAAATTCAATTCTTGTGGGATTATTACTAAGCTCAAGTTCCTCTCTAAGATGGTGTAATTAGTTGGGCAAGAAACTATCATTTGTGGCAAGTGGAAGAGTTGAGAAAAGGTAAGAATTAATTTATTCTCTTATGTTATGAAGTTTGGTTTGTGATGTAGTGTGTAGAAATGAGAAGAACTTATGAAAATATGGAAAATTGCAAAGTGGGTGTATTATAGGAAGGAGGCCGTGTGCATGTATATATATTATGTTTATGATGACTTGAATTTATGTTATAATCTAGTTGTGGTTATGGTGGAAATTGTGTTGGAAATGAAAGACGAACAAAAATTGGTTGAAGTTGGAAAGATGGCATGTGGTAGTGTGGTGTTGTGTTAGTGAGGGAAGATGAATTAAATTCATTTAGTATGTTAATTATGTTGTTGAGACTTTTGATGATGTAAAGAAAGGTTAATGAATCAAGTTGGTTGTATGTGTTATGAGAAATTTGTGTGATTTTTCATGTAACTTTATATAATAATGGAAGTAAGATTTTAGAATGTGAATTAGTGTGTGGCTAATGAAGTTGGAAGGAAGCCATGTAATTTTGTAGTTTTGTTGCAATTATGGACGTTTAGAGGCATTATGGCCTTGATGGAAAACTTGTATATTTTGTATGTTTTGTGAATATTTCGTAAAATGATATGGAATGTTTCCGAAGTGATCTTGTTGGGTTGATGAATATGAAAATGTCAAAGTTGGATTGAAAGTGTGAAGTTAGAATTGAAATTATTGTGTTATGTTGGAAAAATGGCCAATTATGCCATATAGTGTATTTTGGTAATACTTGTTGTTGTTGTTGGTTTGTTGGTGTGGTTGTTGGTTATTCTGAGCCGAGCTAAGTCTCGGGGATGTCATATTTATAGGGGAAGTACTCAAATTTCGGTAGCCAAGTATAACCCCAAGTTAAAAATATTAGTTTGCATGAATAGTAATTGGTAAGAATGACCATTTGCGTTTTGGACGAAACGGGAATTGAGATTTGAGGAGCGTAAGGCCCAGCTCGGTACGTAAAGCCTTGCCTTTCCTTCTTTGGCAACTACAGTATAATAGGCTTGAAAACGAGCCTCAATCACATTTTCGCTTCTCACACTTCGAGATTGAAAATCGCGCAAACCATTCGCAAGATTGAATCGTTACTTTACCTTTTGTCGCCAAAGTTGCCTATATGTGCCTAACTTCCATAAATGGAGTCGAAACACTCTAAAAATGATTTTGGACGACTCCCTAAGGTTTATTATCTATAATTTACGCCTTTATTATGGTTGGGTCCGAGGTGGGCCCACGATACCCCGATACTTTAGTATGGTTCAAAACGATCCGTTTTTGTAACAATTTTTTCATAGCTAACTCTTGATTATGTTCCGTCTCCCGCTAACTAATAACATTACTTGACCGTCTCTCCGAGTCCGACTATTATCCCGATTCCTGTCGGTTACGATTCCGGATATTCTCGTTCCGATATGATCCGCCTATTCGATTTGATTTATCTTCCGAGCTATCTCGCATTTATTACGTCCGTATGTCGGTCCGTATGTGTATGGTTTCTCATTTGTCCGTTCGTGGATGTCTCATGCTTCCTTCAAATCCGGCCAGTTACGTGGATTCGTGCACCTCACCGCATTGTTCACCGCGTCCTCGGATTGTGCGGGCGGGATATGTCTCATCGGATCCGATTATGATTATGATACGATTATGTGATATTATGGGGATGGCGGCCGTGATGGCATTTGATCGATTCGTCGTCCACCGCGTCCGTACTACGCACAACGCGTCCCTCCTTATTAAAGAGGCCGGGGATCGGTCCAGACGTGATCGGGATCCATATATATATATATATATATATATATATATATATATATATATATATTATATATATACTTTCTCGAAAATTTGATTTGAACTACGATTCATCCGACACATTTCCCGATCGATTCTCGATTCCGTCCGCCACCCATTTCGAGATCCGGATCCGAGATTCCGTCCGTACGCTCTGTACGTCGAACTCGTATGAACCGATTCACCGTCCGCCTTTCCGTATTATTCGTTTTACGATTTTACGTATCAACTCCCCGGGTTATTATATTTATGTAAGTTATGTTTCCGCTTTACATACTCGGTATCTTCGTACCGACCCCCTTTGCTTTCCGGGCGTACGTTACATGCCCACGTGCACGCGCCGCACGGTACGCCGCCGGTGTAGGATATTGGTTACGTTCTGAGGAGCTCCTTTGATCCGAGCCGATATTTTTGGTATATATTTTTCTCGTTGTTCATATAAGAATTTCATATATATATGACTATTTGGGTACGGCGGGTCCGTCCCGTCTTCGATTCTCGTTCGTATATGAAAGTCCGAGTAACCATATCTGTGAGGTGTGGGGTGTCACTGTCTGGGTAGGTATGTGTGATATGCAACTCTGTCTGGCATAATAGCCCTAACGGCCTTTGTACAGGTTTATGTATATATATATGTATGTTCGTGCAATGTATGTTATGTCTGTATGGATTTATGTCACGGCATTAGCTATCCGGTACGTCGGATCCGTTAGGTAGGTACGTCCGGGTGTCCAAGTAGGACACCGATCCACGGGCCCACGGGGTTGGGTCGTGACAAAAGTGGTATCGAGCGGTCGGTTCTCGGAAATCAGTTCGTGTCCAAGTAGAAGTCTTGTTTATCGGTGTGTTGGGCACATCTATAAACGAGGAGGCGGGGCATTTAGGATGTTATGTTACCCTTTCTTGGAATCTTAGATCGTGCATAGAGCCATACCGTTAGGGATGATAACGTCACACCCCGACCTTACTAGGGTGTGATGGGCACCGACCCTCCCTCGAGTCGAGCGAACCCTTAAACGTTCGCGTTACTAAAACCCCGTCATTTCGAAAATTTTTAAGAAACATGAAACTTTTCAAATAATAATCATTATCCGAAAACGCATACTCTTTTAACATTTACAAATCATTCGCACTTCCCCGACGCACTATCCACAAGACACCGTCCGCAAAGTCTCTAACATATGCTAAAACCATGACACGAACACTTTGACTCGGCAACACTCCGAACTGAGGTGGAGCTCGCCAATCCCGCGAAACAACTCCTAGCAAAGTCTTCTCTTCATCTGGGTGTACCTGCGTGGCATGAAAACGCGGGGTCCCCGAAGAAGGAGGGTCGGTACGGGATATGTACCGAGTATGTAAAGCGATTACAAATAACAATGCTCAATTTAGAAGAAAAGAAATCACAATCAAGCTCATTACCTCGGCAGCCCGAGGAAAATATAAATGTATACATGGGGTCCTAGAACAATCCTTAAGTAAATAGTACAAATGAACACACATTCCTTAAGCAAAGGATGCAACCTAACCCGTGTGTCGCTCCGACATACCAATGAAATAGTCCTTCGGACGGCCGCTTCCGGCGCATAATGATGGCCGGGGCATTGCCGCTTCCGGCATAATGATAATGATGATAATAATAATAATAATAATAATAATAATAATAATAATAATAATAGTAATAATAATAATAATAATAATAATAATAATAATAATAATAATAATAATAATAATAATAATAATAATCCCCTTCGGGTGTCGTATATAACGTCTATCCCGGCCCCATCGGACATGCTGGCCCGACGTAAATGATGGCCCCTTCGGGCATGCCGGTCCGACACTCGTCTATCCCGGCCCCGTCGGACATCTTAACATCCTCGCATCCTTCGGGCATGCCATCGTGACATACGGCTATCCTAGCCCCTTCGGGCATAATGATAATAATAATGAGATATCGCACCCCCTTCGGGAGGGTTTTGAAAAGTTTAAATAATAAAATCTCACACCCCCATCGGAGTGGTTTTGTACGCACCCTTCGAGTGGTTTTAGAAAAGCCTTAGAAAATAATATATCACACCCTCTTCTGAGTGGTTTAAGAAAGCTTTAGAAAATAATATATCACACTCCCTTCGGAGTGGTTTTTGAAAAGTTTTATAAAATATCACACTCCCTTCGGAGTGGTTTTTGAAAGTTTAAATAATAAAATATCACTTAATGGAGTCATTTATGGAAGTTTCAAGGCAATTCGATCACATTCCTGCAAGTTACGAACGTTTGAGCATTTTTCAACAAGATATAAGAATTCTAGTTCAATCGCACTGAATGAATAGTGCTCAATTTCAAAATTGGATTTCGATGAACAGAATAACCCCCGAGGCTCAAATTCAAGCCTAGTATACCTAGGACATGCCAAAAAGAAGGAGAGGATAGCTTCACATACCTTTCTGCTCGATTACGCCTCTCCAAATTCGATTCCCGTTTCGCCCAAAATCTACAAATGGTCGCATTTACCAAATATTGATTAGAACGTCTAGAAGTTAAATCTTAAGTAATACTTGCTAGTACCGAGATTTCGGGCAAAAGATTTCCCCTCGGTAAATACACCATCCCCGAGATTCTAACTCGGCCAATTTTAATCAACAACAATTCCCGGAATTCAACCCGGCCAAACTATCAACAATACTAACAATTGTTCTAGCAACACTTCAATATGCAATTCAATTCAATTCCAACAACACCATTATTCATACCAATATTTTCCATAAACATCCCACACGATGTTTTTTTTTTCTCAACATACAACAACGAAATACACTTTCTTCCATCCCGATCAATGAATATAATCTCATCAACACACCAACGATGTTAGATGCCATTTTTATACGCATAAATCAGCCCATCCATACGGCCACAACATGTTCAAAACAGCCTATGGCAAACACAACAACTATAACACAACACTTTATGACCTTTCCTTCATAACTATTTTCACTTTTAACTGCTAGGCCTTCCAATAAATTAAACATAAAAGATGAGATAAATAACATACCTTATATGTGAAAAAACTCAGCCGCATCAACCCTTTCCAACACCAAGCGTAAGCAAAAGCAAGAACAATCACCTTTCACGGACTAGTTTGGCGTAATCTTGTCAAATTCTTGATTTATTGGACTATAATATTTGGGAGAGGTGTAGAAAATTTTCTAGGAACTTTTAGAAGGTTAATTTGCTGAAAAGAACAGATTTATGGGGCATTTATAGGCCCCCTAGGTCGGTTTCACCGACCTCCCCTTGTGGGGCCCGCGGAGCTTCTCTTTGTTTTTTTTGGCAGCTTAAGGTCTGGTTACTAAAAGGTCATAACGTTTGATCCCGATGTGGTGAGGGCCCACGACCTACCGTTGGAAAGCTACTTCAATTATCTACAACTTTCATTCTTTGTGTTTTTTCCAAATTCCAAACGTATAATAGCGTTTGGCCCCTCCAAGTCGGGTCATCCGAAAACGTATCTTTAAATCATCCTTTTGGAGAGCTTACACTCATTTTTGGCTTGTGGGTCCTTCTTAGGACTTCCTCAACTCCACATGCACTACCCATATATCTCTTCATATATATTTTATAAAGTCCCAACATGTGTGCCCCACCTTAACTTATGGTTACGAGGGCTATCATCGAGTGATCACGTTAACCGATTTACTTCCTACACTCTCCAAAATCCATATATATATATATATATTCTTATGCTCATATAACATAATCTTCATCCCTAACCTCTCAATATTACCATGAACCATTTTCAGAATTTTCCTTTTGCCCTTGACCTTTCTCAATATTTCCACATTAATAATATTCATAAACTACTTGCACATTAAAATAATTTTTTTTGAAAAAAATGATCTTGTCCTCGACATTCCGCAACTATCTCGAAATATCCAGGCGTACGAAATGCGGGCTATAACAGATTCCTCCCAACGAAGCCGTGTGTCTACAAAGAAGGTCTTCGAAAAGAACATTCGCGTCGATTTTGGGAAAATTACTCGACTCCTACTCCTTGTGTGATTGTAGGATAAAGATGAAGAGGGCCGCGTCGATGATGGAGATGGGGGTGCCCCCCCCCCCCCCCCCCCCCCCAGATGTCACCGGGGCCGAGTAGGCGAGCCCCGCTATTCGATTGAGACAAGATCCGCTCTGAAGATCCACTACCATTCCTCCCGAGTTTTTCGATCGTGAAAGGGGACCCCGTGTAGGCAGTTAAGATACGGTATCCGGAGGATCCGGCGACGATCCCCCCCGAGCCGGGACCCCGGGGGGAGGATCCCGTGCCACCTACACCGGATCCGTCCGGGGACGGGGGCGGGGCACGGGAAGAGCCCCCCACAGGCGCCGCTCCTAGGTGGGAAAATGTTCGCCCCTTCTTCCAGCGTTTTCGCCTATTCCCCCTTTTTCCTGGGCATCGGGGAAAGAGTCTCCGAAAAATT
>NW_026727359.1:0-74706 GCF_029784015.1 Lycium ferocissimum
TAACTAGATGTCATAAATTGAAGCCTCATGGTTAACTGCAACGAGCCCTTGATTGATTTTGTCTTTAGTGAGGAAAGAGTCATTGTAATACACATGATATGCCGGAAGTTAATTGCCACAACCACTGTAGACAGCTTGACTTTATGTAGCGAGACATTTGTAGATTGAGTCTGTTAGTTGACTTGCTTGAGGAGCAAAGACTTTAAGTTGGGGGTCTTGATGTGCCGGTAGTTTGTGGCACATCTAATGCTTTTTAACTATAAGTTTTACTTGTTTTCGAGCAAGTTTGTGTTAGTTTGATGTGTTTTGTGTGTTGTGCAGGTATTGTGAAGTTAGAATGCTCGAAAAGCGAAAAAACGAGGAAAATAGGCAATCTGTCTGATAAGCATAAGGACGGACCATCAACATGCTCGACGGTCCGTCGAGTTGCCTCGTCGATAAGTTCCTGCAAAGTGACAATTCATCAGATCATCATCAGATCGTCGACTTGCACCGTCGACATGATCGACGGTCCGTCGAAGTGCTTCGACAGTGGAGTTCCTGCAGAAGGAAAAAGGCATACTCAGATCGTCGATATGGTCGTCGAGCATGTCGACGACCGTCGAAGTGCAAAGACGACCCGTCGAAGTGCAAGTGCCGGAACAGGATCGGGATTGATTATTCCGAGTTTGACTTGTGTAAATACCGTTTAGTTTTATTTTTCTACATCCGGAGTTTTAGACTTGTAGTAATTACTTTTGAGTTGTTATTGCTTTTGAAGATTTCCATACAATTACATTCATTACTTTCAAGTTTTATTCGTAAGTTCAATACAATAATTCAATTATGCAATCTTCAATCTTTTATTGTTTTCTTGTTGCCATGAGTAGCTAAACATCTTTACTAAGGTTGTGAACCCAAGGATGGGTGTGTTGTGATTGGGTATCGTGAAAGATATATGCATAATGGATTGTTAGGGTTTATTTGTTCTTCGTTTTCATCATATAGTTAGTGGTTGCAAACATTAGCTAATGCTATAAACTTTAGTTTATTTGGGAAAATAGCTAGGGTTAGGTAAGAACAAAAAACAACAACTCAGGGCTTTAAACTTTGTTTAATAAATTCACTTAGGAATAAGAGGAATTTACTTGGCATAATTAACCGTTCTTCATGCATACTTTCTTATCTTTGGAAAAGGCATAGAAAGAAATAATCTTTTCTTATTGGGAAATAGTTCAAGTTCACATAGAGGTTAAGTACATCCATACAAACAGTCTATTAGAAGTATATCAAGATCGATACCCATGATCATACACTTTATCTGACGGGGACACAACCTTGGTTCTTTTTACCTATATATTTACAACTTTAAATTTCTAGTCACTTTACATTAGTCCACAAACCAAATCAACTATAAAACCCTTTCTGGAATACACCAGTACTGCAAGATTAGTATAATACTTGTTTAGTAAACTTTTCATGCCATATTCTCTGTGGGATTCAACCCGAACCTCATTGGGTTACTATATTTGACAACGTCCGCGTTATACCATTAATAGGTGTAATTTGAGTGTATCAACGTCGTCCCCAAATTGAAAAACCATTCTATCTCTGTTCCAAAATTCGGTAATTTCTTCTATTAATTACTTGCAACCCGTCATGGTCATAATGGATCTCAGATTTCCTAAATGACATGAAATATCCTTTTTCTCATCGGGGACATTTGGCCCCACCAAACAAGTAGCAACTTCGGTGAGTGGGCTTTTCAAATTGAGCTTGGACCCGAGCGGACTACTTGGGGTGAACCGTTGTTGGCCGTTGGGTGATCGCACACCAACTTAACGTTCAATTTGTTCCAAAGAAAGGGTGTTTTGGGTTTTTTAGTGAAAGCTAGACCGTGATCCCGTGTGTTCCCTTTGAAACCGTACTTTTTGCCAAGAGTGGTGCAGTTTATGATATGAATGCATGACAGTTTAAAATTGCTGAATTTTAAACACATAAGCAAATAATACATTTAAAATCACAAAATATTGAAACCCTTATGATTAGAACCTAGAAAATCTCCAGCAGAGTCGCCATCTGTTATGGTTCACATTTACACGGGCGCAAAAAAGCTACTACGAGGTTGTTGGTGCTCTAATTGGATTTTAGTATTTTTTAGACCACCTAATTTATTTAAGGAAAATTAGGAAAAACTGGGTAAAAGATTTTTTAAGCAAGAGAGAAATCTCTCATGTACCAAAGTTCGAGGTAAGGGTTCTGGAGATCCCCTAGGAATGGTTTTACGCACCCTAGTATTAAAGATCCGTAGAATACGGTTGACCTTCAAGCTTCAATGTATGATTATTGTATTATTTGCTTTAAAAGTGTTTAGTTTTCACAAAAAAACGTCATTCATTTGTATCATATACTCAAGAAAAAATTTGGCAAAAAGTCCCCTTAGAAAGAGGGGTTTTTGGCTTGAAAATTCACATAAGTGTTCAACTCAGTTTATCGCCGGACTAGGACACACCCGGGATTTCTCCCGTGTAAAGTCACTACTATTCTAGTCCTAATAAAATGGGTTTAGTTTTTATGGGTTTTATTATACATATATAGGAAAATATGGCGTATATCTCCCTTTTTATACATATAATTATATAGAAAAACGAAAGTTTGTTCAAGTCTAATTTCATTCACTTTGAAGCTTGTTTAAGTCCACCCCATCCTAGTCCAAAGCCATCTTATTCTCAAATCTGTCCAAGTATGATTCTCCTTGCTTTGACCCGTTTAAGTTGGGCTTATGGCCGAAAAATGCCTTGGTTTCTACTCTGAAAAAAAAATCCCCAAAAATTAGCCAAGTGAGAATCCAGAAAGTTTTTAGTTTTTTGTCCTTTCGAGTCATAATCCAACCCAAATCCTAAAAATGTTTTTCATTTTTTGCAGCCCAAAACAGTTTTAAACCCATTTTAGCCTTAGTCTAAATTTATTAAGGTCCAAAACTGTCACGACCCAACCAGTAGGTCATGACGGCAGCACCGGAGCTAACCTACCGAGCACCTCCTACCATACGTCTCATAACCATATCCAAGTAATCCACATGTCTAGCTCATATCTATCATAATCTGTAAGAGACACGAGTCCAAGAGATATATGCACATCTATATACTCACCATCAACTATGCCCATGTATACAAGCCGACAAGGCTGCCAAAAATGATATACAAAAGTTTGAACCAATGAGGTTATGGAACATCTAACTATATACATCTATCTACGAGCCTCTACATGGAGAGCCTAACATTATAAGTTACGGGAGAGGACTCAGCTATGCTCATATCTATACAAAAGAATAGTACCAGCTGAACTGTAGCTCCAAAACAAGTGGAGCACTCCTGGACAATCACTGATGAAGCAGCCTAGGGGTCTGGTCCGTCTCCCTGTCTACGTGCAAGCATGAACGCAGCGTTGACAAAGAAAGGACGTCAGTACGAGTAATGTACTGAGTATGTAAGGCATGAATAACAACATAGTAAAGATATGAAAGAAACATGAGATAAGAGAAATAACATGTACATCTGAATGCCTCTTAAGGCGGATGTCATGCATGCTTAGCTTCTTTTTAAAAAAAAAAAACATTTTTTGTACAAACATATATAATAACGTACCCGGCCATATAGGCTCGGTGTTATTATCATATCATCATCATCCCGCGTCTGGCGTAACATCATAACCTGCCTACTGCAGTGGTGTGCACATCTACGTGCCTGCCCGGCCGACTATAGCGCGGCTCGGTGTGAGAAAATACATATATTTATGTATATATATATATATATATATAAAGCATGCATGAGAGCCCAAATGAAAGATATAACTCTATCGGAGTGACATAAGGTCGTTAACCTCCGATTTTTATTATGGAACTAGCATGATGAACATAGCTCGCCTTGAAAGAACAATAATCGTAAGATGAGATCAATATAAATAAACAAGATCAATAATCAATAATCATGAGACAAGGATCAAAAATATCATAAGAAAATCAAGAACATAAGCTTCTAGCATATTTTTGTTGAAATAGAGTCAACATAGATATCATTCGTATGGGTTGTATCAATGAGATCATGCCATAAGAAAGAAAGGGACAGCTTAACATACCTTGTCATCTCCTAACCACTTAACGCTTATCCTCCAAAGCTTGTAAATCTATATTCAAGATAATTCATACCAGAGTTAAGTCTTGAAAACTCTCATGAGATCAAACTAGAGTAATTAGGGAGCTAGTGAAAGTTGGGCAGCACTTCCCCTATTTCATCTACTTCCACCAAATTCCAAAAAAAATCCCAAACAATGATAACAACATCAAAAATACCATAATCAAGATATTTAATTCAAATTAAACTTAAATCAATCCAAAATCCCCTTTCAAAATCATCCCATAACCTTCAACTTCAACTTAATACTTTGTGACTTCTCTACTATGGTTCTTGTCCTCTTCAAGACTTATTAAACCTTTAAGCCAAATCAATCATAATAAATAAATGAAAAACATATTTACTAGAAGAACTTCACCTCACTCAACTTCTTCCAAGATCAAATTCACCACAATTTTAAATAGAAAGAATAACAATCATCTTCCCTGAGTTAGCTTGGGTTTTGAAGTTTGATCTTCTCTTTGGATGGTTTGGAAGGTTTGCAATGATGGGGAACCTTCAAGAACACTCTAATAATATGGAGAAAGAAGTGTGGAAGTGGATATGAAAAATGGGATCTTTTGGATGTTAAAAAGGGCTTAAAACCGCCCCACCGCCCCATTTGCTGGGGAGATGCGGCCCAGACAGTGGGGACTTGCGGACGCATACTCCCTCCACAATATGGGGAGGTTCTGGGCAGTAAGGTCCCCTAAACTTGGGAGTTTGCGGCCCATATGCTGCACAGCAAACTCACTATGCAACCGCAAACTGCCCACAAACTTCAATTTTTGCGAAAATGCGTTCTTTTTGATTCGTTTGACCTCCAATCCTTATGATACCTTCTTGACACATATGTAAACCTTCATTAACCATGTATAGCACAAATGATACAAAATCTTCCAAAAACATTACACTAATTCTAGCCTTCACGAACTTGCTACCGCCAATTCATTTACCTCTGAAACCTTAAGGTACATACTTAAAATTGTTAGATATCCTCCTTAACCTTGTAAGGGATTCATTTCCACTTTGGGCTTACGTTAGTTTACTTATAATGCAAATGACGTGAAGTTTTCCAAGGTGTAACAAAAGCGTACATCCTCATCCTTTGAAATTTGAAAAAAAGCCTGTTGTGGGCTTAGGGCCCAAAAATGAGATTCTATTCTAGTTTCAACAATTACTTAATTTTACCCATCATAAAATTGGTTTGAACTTAAGGAAAAAATCCAAATTTTAATACCATTTTCATGCAAAGTTAGGATTTAATCCAGTCGGAAATAGTTTAGGCGACTAACCTAATAATACTACCATATTTTCCTAAGTTCTAAGCATATAAAGGGTTCCAATAATTACAAGTGCTTTACAAATACATTCACATGTAATGAAATGAAAAACGGAGAAGGGTTAGGCTGGTGGGCCTACCTAAGCCTATCAGTTGTCTATTTTCACCTAGAGGTGGGCCTTCAACCCTTTTTACCCATGGTTGGGCCTTCAATATATTATCTCCCTTATCCTCGTCAGACTTGATCAAGTGAGTAAGAATTGGGCCTTTGGCCCAACAGGTTTCAAAATAGAAGAAACTGGTCCGAGTGGCCTCGTAGGGATTTCACATACAACAAGGAAGGGAAGAAGGTAATTAGACGGTATCTTGCACATAAATACTTAATTTAAAATAAATCAAATATGAATGTAGGCACACTAAACACTTAAATCAACCTGGACTTATATAGCATGAAAGGTCCAGTCCAAACTAGAAGCTATAGAAATCAAACCAGACCCATTTTGAGACAAAACAGCGAGAAGGGGAGGCCCAAACACAAATCAAGCAATGGTAATGACAAGAAAAGGCCTGATATTTAAAGTAAAGACAAAGACAATTGTCCGAAGGAAATCGTCTGAACACACAGGCCCAAAGACAATTTATGGATTGGTAAATCTAATGCACGCTAATACAGATTCAATGTCATACTAATCAAACCTATCATGATGCCAATTAAGCCTAGATAGTTTGAGTTTTATTTTCAAACTAAGTCCTTAAACATGCCACACACAAACTACTAACCATCTGCTAGTTAAGTCTTACTTTCAAACCCAAACAATAATTTTTTTTTCAATCATATTGTATTACCTTAGGTAACTAGTCAACTAACAGAAATAATCCTCATACCGATCACAAACAATTTGTGGTCCATTAAATTCAACTAAGCATATTTGTGCGATACCCAGCCAACCAACGGGTTCATAATACCAAACACAAGCAAATAAGTGGACTATGCAAAGCATAGTAGCTAGGCTCAAACAAAGAAGACAATGACCTGTACATGGTTTAAATCGAATCAACCAGCAAAAACAAGGTTGGTTTTAGCATGGCAAGGACTCAAAAACACTAACTGAACATAGTCAAAACCAAGTAAGCATTGGGACAAGATGTTGAACTTTGTAAACATGTTATGACCAATCACCGTTAAACCATCAGATGCTAAACATGCTTATTATGCCCTATCCTAACCACTTAGTCAAGTAATAAGCCTCACTTTTGGTCAAATACTATGTGACAGTCATCAAACCCTTTTTTAATTAAAAGATTTGTAATCAAATGCACCCCAGGGTTACAAACCATCCATCATGCCACTCAGCCACAAGAGGAAGTGATGTATGTGAACTGGAAAAGACTAATGATAATCTTCAGATTCACTTAGACTCAGACTAGCATGCTATTTTTGGCTCATAATTTAATATGTAACTAAGATTCAAACTACAAACATTCTCATGCACTCAAAAGTAATCATATTAAAATAAACAGATCCATAGTCCGGGACAAACAAAGCTAGTCAAGTCATATTTACTTCATTCAAAACATAGATGACTTAGACTGGTCAAGTACCAAAAGGTTTCATGAGCTATTCCAGCCTAGAGCAGACTCATTCGCATAGAAAAAATAAAACTATAGGCCAAGTCATCATTCTTTGAACATAGGAGCATACATATCAGCTAGCATGATCAACACCTAAACACATGGCACCTAATGAGCTTACAACAACATATAAGCAGGAAACAATGCAAGTGAAAGCATGATTAGGTAGACCATAGGCTATATCACACATGATTGACCAAAGCTGAACAGATACAACAAAACTAAGAAGTTCTAGATTAAACTGATTCATAACTAATCAATATTGAACACATAGGTCATACTTAAGAAACTAAAAGCTAAAGGGGAATGGCCTAACAAGCTAACTCAGACCAAATGATTATGAAGAAATTGAACAGACATAAGCATAATTAATAGGCTATTTATCTAAACTAACATATAACAAATCAAATGCCATACAAGCAAGTGCTTAAAGCCTATATAGTTAATCCTTAAGTGCACATAAGACTAGATAATTACGGAACTAAACAACAAAGGATTAACCTAAGATAAAACTAGAACAATAGGAGTTAAAACATCACAAATAATCATATAATCAAACCATATAAGCAGTAAAACCCCTAAATGACTAAAATAAACTAAAATAACTAAAGAAAGGAAAATTATCTCTTTAATGCGCAGCCTAGTCAAGAATGGACTTTAAGAAGGTCTTCTTGCTCCTCCACCGTCAACCACAGACAAAAAACAAAATTTAAAACTTAAACTAACGAAAAATTAAAGGTTTCTAAGAAAATTTCCAAAATCCTAGGTATTTCGATTTTTTAATGTGCAAGTGATATTTTTTAATTGCTGGGTCAAAATTTGAGAAACCCTAACTTAACTGATGTGGGACGTTATCAATTTTTTGAAAATTAAACTCTTACCCAACCATCAAAGGCTGAGATTTAAACGTATCCACTTGGTTCTTCATGAACCAATGGAAGACAAGTATTCAAACTGAGTAAAACAAAAACCATTAAGGATTTTCAGTCATTTTACCATTGAATCGTCTTTAAATTAAAGAAAAGTAGTAAGATATACCGTGTTTGGGTTGTGTTTGGTGAAAGGGGGTTGGAACATTTAATGCATTGCTCGATCTGGTTATACCAGACCTGGGAAAGGCACCATACACCTGCAAGCTTGCCAAAAATGGCGAGTGATCTAGGAGAGAGGTGGTATCGCCCCATGGCGGCTAGGGTTTTGCTTTGGAGAGGAAAATAATAGGGGTCGTTTGGTATTTGGAAAATGAGAAATGAGAAGGGTATACCGCTCCTTTACGCCATCCGATGTGGGCGGGACATGCTCAGGGCCGATCGGGCCCGCCAAGAGAATTAAAGGGGAGGGGATTTAAATATGTGTACACATGATCTACGCATATATATGTTATATCCCGTGTTTTCGCGTATTTGGAAAATTATGAGAATAATTAAGACTTGTATGTTACAAGGCAACAATTTGATTTTTGTTAAAATGCTTATGTCGTTTATGAAATTATCGGTGTAAAGACATCGGGGAAGGCCGAGGGCAAATTTGGAATTTTGGAAATTAGTTTCGGAAATTTACAAAATGAGTTTTCAACGTAAGTGGGCCAAAAAAAAAATTGAAAGAAATTAGGCCCAAAGAGGTGGGGTGGCTTCGCCACTAGGCTTGGTCAAGCCCACTTTTAAAAAGTCATGTGTTATGCACATGACCCTTAAGTGGATATATATCAATGAACTCATTTGGAATTTTCAAGAAACAAATCACAACTCCCTTTGGAGCTTTAATACTCCTCTCTACGAACTCATTATTCCAAAAAAAAAAAAAAAAAAAAAAAAAAAATTTCTTGCTTTGTTTCCAATCCAAAAATCTTGATCTTCCCATATTTGTAGAGTACTCAAGACGCCCTTCCGTGATACAATTAGTTTGGAGTAAGGTGCACGTTTGCGGCAAGTCGGAAATTCAAGTAAAGGTATGAATTTTGCTATTCTAATGTTATGGAATTGTTATGAATATGATAAGAAAGGAGAATAGATGAGAATCCCATAGTCTTGATGTGTGTGCAAAGCCGTGGGTGTGTGTGTGTTTGGTGTGGTAGCCGTGACCTATAAGAAGTGCCAAACTACGTGAATTTAATCTAGTTTAGTTGTTTGTTGTGTTGTTGTGACCTTTATAACGAGAATGAATGTTTAATGAATTGAATTGGTGTTGGAAAATGATTTCGGAACACTATGGGAAAGTATATACATCTTTGGTATATTTGTGTATATCCTTGTATATCCATGGTATTAAGGCCTTAAATATGACTTATGGATGTTGTAAATGAGTTCGAAATGAAATAATGTAAGTTAGTATGTTCGTCGGAATGGTTGACGTTTTGAAAGGAATATGGAAAGTGACGAACCTCCTGAATTTATGTATAATGTTTGGAATATGATTAGAATATGTTTGGATAACCTTGAATGAGTGTATGAATACAATAATGTAGACATAAGGTTGGAATTGTGAAGTTTGAAAGGAAGTTGCCAACTTGTGTAGTAAAGTAGAATATTAAAGTTAGAATGATTTAGTTGTGGTTTGTGTTGTCCGTGACGTGTGGAGTTCTTGTTGTTGGTGTTTATTGAGCCGAGCTAAGTCTCGGGGTGTTATATATATAGGGGAAGTCTCGCCGAAATTTCGGTAGACAAAAACAAAGTTAAATGAACTCTTAAGCCTTGAAACCTCTAATTGGTAACCTTGACCATTTGCAGATTTTGAGCGAAACGGGACTTGAGTTTTGGGCGAGCGTAAGACGTATCTAAGGTATGTAACGCTCCCCACTCCTTTCTTTTGGCATGTCTTAGTATGTTAGGTTGATATCGGAACCCCGGGAGCAAATCTGTTCCTCGAAATCCGACCTATAAAATGGCTACTATTCATTCAATTCAATTGAAGCCTAATGACTCCATTTTGACTAGAAAGCTGTCAAACGTCCGAAACCCATGTAAAGGTGATCGGTTGACTTTGAAATCCTTATGTATGATCTTATAGACTCTAAACGTTCATAAATTATGATTTCCACCTCGACTTGACCCGAGGTGGGCCGCTAACCCCGAGATGCCTTATTTGTTCTACCGGGATCTCTTTTTGGGATAAGTTTCGATAAAGAATCTCTGATTTTGAAATTTTCCCTTATGAAATAATGTTTGAACCCTATGAGATACTATGCTACGTTTTGGAACCATACGTACCACTTTGGAAATATTTTGTGGAATAAACTTCCGTACTAATTAATTATTTGACTATTTTGGTTAATGAATTAACTTATGAAGTAATCACGTTTTGAAAGGCTATTTTGACATACAAATTGCATTGTTTGCTCACGACTCCGCTCGTGCCTTATTATGACTTCGTTCACCGGTTCCCGGGCCGGTTTTGTGATCGTGCGCTGTATGCTGAATTCGGAAGTATGTTGTGTTTCGGTTTCCGAGACCTCGCCATAGGGCCGGTTACCGTATATGGAGTTATGCTGTGATATGGCAGATGATACGATTTGTTTTGTTGACGCGGTATGTCGCGATATGTTAGGTGTGATACGATATGTTTGGGGTTTGTACGGGATTTGAAACCCCGGGTATCTTGTGTTGTGGCGCCGGCGTCGGAGTGGTGACCACGTTCCGAGCGTTGTGCATGATTTTGATTTGCATTATGTATATATGTCATAATACGGCTTTTGGTTATCCGATTCGATATATTTCTCTCCGTATCCTTATTTTGTGATTTGGATTTACGTACTCGATGCTTTACATACTCGGTACCTCTTTCGTCGACCCCTTTCTTCGGGGGGCCGCGTTTCATGCCCGCAGGTACAGACGTTGGTGATCCTCCACTGTAGGCCACACTCTCTGCTATATTGGATTGCTCCCTTTGATCCGGAGCTTATATTTTGGTATATATCTTTGTCATGTATATTTTGATGTATATTTGGACTATTTGGGGTACGGCGGGGCCCTGTCCCGTCATGTGATTCTGTCTGTCTGTCTAGAGGTCTGTGGACATATTTTGTGGGTTGTGCCTACTTCCGTATGACTGTGTTTGTATCTGGTGTGTTGGGCGATCCCATTCGCCGCGGCGGCCGGTCCGCATATGTATATACGATATTTTGTGGCCCTGTGTGGCCTTTGTTGGTATTTTCTGTGTGCAGGGTTATTTTGGTTAGTCCATAAAACAAAGGAAACTCTGCCGAAATTTTTCTGGAAATTATCTAAATTTGAAATATAGCCTTGATGGCTTCTGTTGTCTATTTGCTCGCGTTCGTTATGTTTTGAGATAGTGTTTGATGGATACGTTTGGGTGCCCAGATCGGGCACTAGTCACGGCCTACGGGGTTGGGTCGTGACAATATACGTGTATATGAACGTATATATGTGTATACACGTGTATACAAAGGGGCCACACACAATTCTTTAATAATGGCCACCATTTAAGTGATTCAATTAATTTAAACCCCTCAAATATGGTCAAAACATCTAACCAATTAAACAAACTAACAAGCGGGGGATTAATCGGGCAAGTGGACTCGAATTGTAAACGTAGCGTTAATTGAGTTTAAACCATGAACTTTGGTCATTCAATTATGGCCACTTTTGCTCAATTAAACAATTAAGGGATAAATTATAATAATGACCCGCATTGATTAAAACCCAAGAATTTGGCTATTTCAAATAAGGCCAGAATTAAACATCAATTGATTATTTCAATTGTAGCCACTATTAACCCCCATGGTAAACAATTTATAGAATTTAAGCATAATTAAACATTGTAATTAATTATGATTAATTCTAGTGAATTGTATAAATACACGTTGAATATGCAAAATTAAGAATTGAGGGTAAAATGATTAGTTCATTCAATTAATCGATTCTTTGAAATAAACGAGAGTAAAATGCTTGCTAATTGGTAATTCCAACAATTAAATAAATAATTGTTCTAAACTGCTTTTCTTGATTAAAAGTAGTGAATGTTTCATATTTAATTAAAATATATAAATTATTTTCTAAATGATTTAATAACATTATAGAAGTTATTTTGCCAATGAAATGGCAAAACATTATCTAAATAATTTATAAAATCATTTTGACTTGTAGAAATACATATTTCACTGTTTAATATCCAAGGACTGCGGGTAATAAAATAAATCATGGAAGGTCAAAAATTAGGTGTCAAAACCATTCCATGGCTTGTGGGAGGGGATTTCAATGTCGTTACTAAATATATTAAAAAATTGGGACCGTTTGGCAGTTGTAAAAACAGAGGATTTTAGGCAATGTATTGACACTTGCTTATTGATGGATTTGGGATTTACTGGGAGCATATATACATGGTGGAATGGAAGGTCTCATGAGGCATGTATTTTTAAAAGATCGGATAGATGTCTTGGGAATCAAACATTGCATAATAGTTTTTCTAATCTGGTTATTGAACATCTTATCAAATAAGGTTCTGATCACTCTTCCTTACTGATAAATTTGAAGGCTGATAAAAGAATTATTAAGAAATCATTTAGCTTTCTTAAATTTTGAGTTGAACATGGAATATAAATTTTGGGTTGAACATGGGAATTTTCAAGAAGTGGTCAAGCAAAATTGGGAGGAATCTTTTAGCTCAGACCCCTTTTTTAACTTTCATAATAAGCTAAAAAAGGTGGGTAGAGTTCTTTTAAATAGAGCAGGGATTCATATGGTGATATCTTTAAAAATTGCTTCTCATAGGAGGTGGTGCAAGTGCATGAGAGGGAATTTGAACGTAATCCTACGAGGATGAATAGAGAAAGGTTGCAAAGAGTACAAGTTGATTTGATTAGATTCTATGCTATTGAAGAAAAGTTTTGAAAACAAAAGGCGGGAGTGCGAGTGGTTTAAAGATGGAGACATAAACACAAAATTCTTTCATGCTCATGTCAATGAAAAGAGGAAGAGATTACAGTTGCAAAGAATTCAAAATCAAGCAGGAATATGACTAGAAACTGAAGCAGAGACAGCTCGAAAGCAATTAGATTCTTCTCAGACCAATTTAGAAAAGAATCCAACATTACTGACTTTTCTATATTGGAGAAGATTCCTAGGATGATTACAAAGGAACAAAACCAGAAACTTTATGAAATGCCAGATGATGAAGAGGTTAAGAAGGTTGTGTTTGGTTTGAATAGGGACAGTGACGGGGGTCCTGATGGCTTCACAGGAAAGTTCTTCCAAGCTTGTTGGGACATTATTTCTAAAGATATGATCAAAGTGCAATTGGTCCGAGATCTCGCATCTATGAATTGAAAGGTTTGAATGATCAACTATGCAATCAGTAGTTAGAATAATACTAGTGCAATTGGTCCAAGTCAATTCCTAATTTTCATACAATAGCTTGTGAAGTATCATTTATAAAGCAACTTGATTAAATTGTAGAGAGTTTTCTCACCAATTTAAGGCATCACATAAGCACATTCTTTTCCTAATGCAAATTTGTTTTTAAAGAATTCTTTTCTTGTTTCTTTTCTTTTTAAATCCCTTTAGCTAGTAAAAATTGGGAAGTAATATTTTTCTTCCTAATCTCGTTTTATCAATTAAAATAGAATAAACCATGTACTCTTTTAACCGACAATATAGGTCATATATATAAGATCATAGTAACCCATCATTAATTTTTATTTAGATAACGATAAAATTTTCTATCATAATAAAATAGGAAATATTTATTTTTTAATCTTTGTTGAAGTATGATAAGCATTTACTAATATAATCCTTGGTTTTAAAGTTGAACTGAAGAAAAAGGTCAATAGCAACTCCATCGACACTATTTTAAAGATATTTTGTGATTTGAATCAATGCAATATTTTTTCTTATTTTATGACGTTATGGTTGTTGTATCTTCACCTATAACATCTAATTTAAATTGTACAAAATGGCTCGATTGTGTGCTCTATGTGATCATACCTTAAATTTGTGAGGAAGTTCACTACTTAATCAAGTTTTCAAATAAATGCTACTTCACAAGTTATTACATAAAAGTTAGAATTAAATTTGACCGACCATCCTTAATGTATGCATTGAGATCTAAATATGCCCTTATTAGTCCTCTAATGTAACGACCGGTTTAGTCGCATAGGCATTTTGACTCTTTTACCCCTTTTGATCCTTCCACTAGTTCCGTTAGAGCGTGCTTGACTTGTGAGGACGGGTGGAATGGTTTCGAGGTGTCCTAAGTAGTCTGGCCAAATTTGAGGAAATGAAAGAAGCTTTAAGTGAAAATGGTCCACTGTTGACTTTGTGTATACGAATCTTTTTGGGAATTTTGTCAATTCCATAAGGTCAGGGAGAGTCGGTTATAACTTGGTAGAGGGGTTGGTTTGGATTCCCCGAAGACTCGGGTGAGCCTTTGGTCCTTTGGTTGGAATCTTGTTTTTGGGGTCAGTTGGGGGTTAACCGGTCATGACCTTCGTTGGGAATTCTCGACAAGGCACGGGGGTGAGTTCGTAGCGTGTTTTTATACTGGTATACAAGTTTGATTTGTATCCGGAAGGTCTCGAATGAGTGTCGGGTTTTCGGTTAAAGTTGTGAAAAAATAGCTTTTTGCTGGTTCTGGTGTGTCGCACCTGCGGGCCCGCTTCTGCGAGGCTTGGTTCGCAAGTGCGAGACCGTGTAAGTTCATCAGGGTCCGCACCTGCAGAGTATTTTTCGCTGGTGTGGGACCGATTTTGTGGAATTTCCACCGTACCGGCGAGAGGGTGAGATTTTAAGTGGGTTAGCACCTGAGGAACATTTTTCCAGCGGGTTCCCGCATCTATGAGAGATCCGTTACACCTCAAAATCTCACGTCGTTTCAATCGTAAGTGAACTAGCGTAAACCCGACGAGGCCACGGAACCCCTATAAGGTTAAGAAAGACCTTAACAAGCGTTAAGTATCTAAAGGTTCCGGCACAAGCAAATCGAAGAAATTGCCTCTATAAAAAAAAATCGAAAATTTAAGTAATTTACGTGATTTTGGTCCAACTTTAGGGAGGTATATCTTCCGTACATGGAGATTTATGAATTCATAGCTTATGTAACTAAGTTCGTAGAAATTTCTTCCAACGCAAATCGATAGATCACAACCGAGAAGACGGCTACGAAGAAGGTAAGGCCATACAAAATAAGATACTATTTCAAGTCCTGATCGTGCCTCAAAGCATAATGTTGCATTTTTGAAGGCCCAAGTACGGCCCGTACATTCTAGGCATACTTTGAGGCGTGACCCGACCTCGAAATGTTTTAAATATGTTTTTGGGGTTTATTTTACTCATTTTTCTCACACTTCTCGTCCAGCAGCTCCTAAGAAACCCTTCATTTAAGTTTTCAAGGTTTCGAAGGAAACCAAATTATTTTACCTAAGGACAACATTAAACTGGAACCAGTCATAAAATATGCAGATAACTCAATTCCTTAAGAATTGAAGCCAACATAACTCAAATTCAAGATTAATTTGGATTTCCATGATTGGTTACATATTTTTGTGTTGAATTTGTATGATCATTTACGTTTTCTGTTGGAACTATTATTATAATAACACTGATAGATCCTACTTTTCTTTTCTCACGACAGATGAAGGTCTAGATTCAGATATGTACACCATTAAACTACACTATAAAGGTTAGGGTGTTTGAGCCGGAGATGAACTATGTTAGTGGACAAATATCTTATTATGACTATTGTAACGGAGATGAAAATTCTATCATTCAAATGAGACAGTGTATGAAAAAGTAGAAAGTCAATGATAGAAAAGTGAAATTTTGGTTCAAGTTTGGGCCTTATTTTGAGACAAGCATAAGAACTTTATCAACTGATTTAGATATATATAACCTTGTCTACGAAATACCCGACAGTAGAGAGGTGGAGATATTTGTCGAGTACACAGATAAGGAAAAATAGAACTATGATGTGGTTGATTTCGAGGGCAGCCCACTACACGGCGATGAAGGCTTGGTAGATGTGGATGTAATAGAGAAAGGTGATGACAGTGATGCCACAAATGAAGAATGTGAGTCATTTCATGACTGATTATTCATTGGAAGAAGATGACATGATTTTTGATAAAAACATTGACTCTACTATAGAGTGGGTTGGTTTTAAGGGGAAAAGTAGAGATAACCAAGTTAAAAGAAAACCCATGGAGCTTGGAGTTGCTTCAAACATGCTGGCTATGTTTCCCAACAACACTCAAGGAGATGATTGTGCTACATCAGACGAGGAATTAATGAGTTTACATGGAGATTCTGATGATGAAAATCCTAAAAGATCCATTGTTCTTAATCCAGCTAGAAATTTGGAGGATCCAAAATTTAAGTTTGCGCCTAGTATGATATTCTCAGTAATAGCAAAGAATTCAAGTGGGCAGTTGAGGTACATGCTGTGTTACAAAAAACAGACATCAAGTTTAAAAAAAATGAAAGTACGAGGTCGAGGGCAATTTGTAAGGTGTCAAGCTGCAAATGGTTCATATTTATATCAAAGGCTAATCAAGATGAACCTTTCAACATCAAGACAATAGGCCCTGACCATTCTTGTGGCAATCAGAGAGATAACAAGACTATTGACTCTGGATTTTAACTAAGAAGTACGTAGAAGAGTTTAGAATAAATCTAAGTTGGGGTGTGAAAGAATTTCAAGATCATGTCATGAGGGCCCATAATTGTCCCATTACTCGGAATCAAGATTATATGGCAAACAGGAAGGCATTAAAACTAATCACAAGGACTAAGGAAGAGCAATTTGATATATTGTGGGATTACTGAGCTAAGCTAAGGAGGAGTAATCCAGGGATCACATGAATTTTGAAGTTGGATGAAAATCCAAAAACAATGGTCAATGGTAGAAAAAGATTTTTAAAACTCTATATATGTTTTGTAGCTTGCAAGCAGGGGTTCTTAGCAGGATGTCGACCCATAATAGGGGTTAATGGATGTCACTTGAAAGGACACCAAAAGGGGGAGCAGCTATTGACAGCAGTAGGCATTGATGGAAACAACATGATGTGTCATATTTCATTCACAGTAGTGGAAGGTGAACTGAAGGAAACATGGCGTTGGTTTCTTACACTTCTTGATGAGGACCTAAGAATCTCACAAAACCCTTTTGCATGGACTTTCATTTCTGATAAGCAAAAGGGTTTACTTCGAGCATTTGATGATATAATGCTAGATGTTGCACACAGGTTTTGTGTGAGGCATTTGCACAACAATTTCAAGATGGAAGGTTTTGGAGGACAAGCACTGAAAGATATCCTATGGAAAGCTGCCAAGGTAACTACAGAACCTGAATTTTTCAAGCATATGGAAAGAATGGCAAAATTGGATCCAAAAGCCCTTAAATGGTTTATTAATAAGCCTCCCATTCACTGGTCAAGGGCATTTTTCTCTTCTTTCTCAAAGTGTGATGCATTATTAAACAATTTGTGTGAGTCATTCAATAGTGTACTCCTACATGTAAGAGACAAGCATATTTGGACAATGCTTGAATCAATTAGGATCTATATGATGTCTAGACTTCAAAAGATAGTGATAAGATGATGAACCATCGTCACAGAATCTATCCGAAAATCTTATTAAAGCTAGAGCAAAATATGGATAAAGCTGCTGAATGTATTGCCACTAAATCTGACCAATTCCATTATCAGGTTGACGATATCTATCTTAGACTATTCTCTGTTGATCTTAAGGAGAATACATGTTCTTGTAGGAGATGGGACTTAACAGGAATACCTTGTAATCATGCTATTGAAGCTATAAGGGTTAAGAAGGATGACCCGGAAATGTATGTTCATGAATGCTACACAGTTGAGCAGTACATGAAGTGTTATAATCCATCTATCTTGCCAATTTTTAGCTTTTAGCAATGGCCTAAGACAGGGATTGAACCACCACTGCCACCCATATACAAAACACAACCACGTAGACCAACAAAACTAAGAAAGAGAGGGGTTGATGAGAGAACTCAAAATGAATCAGATTCTAGAAAGCTTACCTTGTTAAAAACATCAGGAAAAGGCAAAAAAAAGAAGTGCAGATCATATCGAAGATTAGGGTATAATAGCAGAAAATGCCCTATTCTTATGGGAAGCAACCACTCTGAAGTTCAATAGCAACAAATCCATCAGGAAGTCGAAAAGGAAGGCCCTTCTGCACTTAGTAATGCAACAGAAGTAAGTAGTCAAATAAGTTAGTTCTCTTCATTAAGGGTAAAAATACTAAAAATGTTATTTTATTATAGGTTTCAAGCACTATTATTGAGAGTGCAACAAATTGTAATTACCTATCTTGTTTCTCTCATGTTGTTTGTATCGAACCGTACTAGCTGGCTTATTTTCTTCTGTATATTGTAGGTCAATCAATTTAACCAGCCAAGGGTACCTCAACAAGAATTGAGAAGTTCTGCGTTCATTTTAGAAGAAGTTGGTGAGCATTCCAGAGAAGATACAAGGACACTCTTCATCGAGAGAATGGGAAAACAATACGTCTCACTGTCAAGATTACAAGAAGCGCTTTCTCAAAGTAGCAAAAGAGTAGGAAGTGGCATGGGCCAAGAAGAAAAATGTTCCTTAAATAAAGAAGTTAAAAACAAATAATAATAATACGTACATGAAATCAGATCTTATTTAGATCTGGTTCATCCTTGATGACTTTGAAGTTAATCATGCTTTAGTGACATTTAAATGATTGTGTTTTCTCTTTTAACACTTATGCAACTTAAATAGTTATCTTTCTCCCTGATCGTAACTTCATCACCTTCATTCTGCACTTTGACTACAATAAATCACTGGCAGCATCGTTTTCTACAACAAAAATATAGCCAATTTTAAGAAGTATGTTTTGATTTTTCATGTAAATAGACAGGAAAAGTACTTCAAATTGTCGAAAGTGAGCCAGCTCTAAAGTACTTCAAATTGTCGAAAGTGAGCCAGCTCTTCCCTAACTCTTGAAAGAACTGATTCAGTTTTCCGCAGCTTAGTGTTGTAGCTAAAACCTATGTTGGTCGGTACTCCAAAAATGTAGGCAAACCCGTGTCGAATTCTCCAAATATAAACTACTTGTGGAGTATCCAACACGCACCCGTCGACATTCTTGAAGAGCCCGAGCAACACAGGCAAAAACTACAAACTAACATATTTATGATGTTGGAGTCTTCAGTTTCAAAATGTGGACTAATCATGTTGGAGTCTTATGTTGAATACATATATAGAACTATTATATATGGTTTTGGATTCAGTTTTAACATAACAGAGGAAAAGGCTATGTTGGAATTTAGGTGCTGTTGTAGTTAGCTCTACACGAGGAGATAGGCTGCTACTCTCATCCGCTAGCAGTTAAACAACAAACAAGGAGCTCATTAAAAGTCTAACGCAAGAAGGTTGGGATGGTGATGAAGAATCTGTTGTTCGGAATTAGCGGGGGTAAATCACCCAGACATCTGCCTAAATCATCCAAGAGGAATCCACTAATATAGAAGCGATGGTACAAAGATTTAAAACTGATGGTGGATTAGTGTTGTAGCAAAAAATACAAACTAACATATTTATGATGTTGATCTTCGGCAAGTCTAAGCATAATTATAAAAGGGTAACTGCTGTAGCTTTCCTACTTCCCTCTAATATTGGCCCCTAAGTTGAAGTTATTTTTATTCTTTCTTTTTGTCCCTATGATTGCTAAAAACACACATAATCACAGACTTCTAAAAATCGAAAGAGAAAAGATATCATCCAAGAATAAGATGTCGTAACTATCATTTAGAATTATCCAATTAAGAAAAAATTTACTCGACTGCTAATGATTTAAAAAATTAGCAGGCTCCTCAATGCACAATCATAATTTCTAAAGTGTAATGAGCTCAACGCTAAAAATCTTAAATACTGGACCTATTCATGCTTAAAGCTACATCCACCTCCATTCATGATATAGTTCATATTACACATATCAACTTGTTTTCACGATATTTACAACACTACGGTGGCATTAGGTGAAACATACATGTCCTAAAGAAGAGAAAGAATTGATTTTTACCAGAGTATCTTTGTCATTTTCTGTAGTGATAACAGAGAAAGAACCCCATGCTTGTTTTTGCTCTCCTTAATCTCAAGTTTTAAACTTTTCTATTGTTAAAGCCACCAGTACTCATCCTCCCAAGTGGGCAGTAGATTCCAAAGTCGTACCCATATCGGTTTGTACACTTCTAGAGACAATCAAGAAATCAGCAAGCCCACAAGATTATGACTTATCCATGGATCCAAATCAAGTAGATGTATTCTAATCCCAATATGTGAAACTATAGCAAATTAATCTCTAAGCAGCCAAGAAAAGTATAAAATATATAAAGAAAATATCACTAATTAAAAATAAATGGTCAGTGACCCATATTCAAATAGCATGTTTGAAAATTTAACATAGAATTTCCAGCTAGAAATTTCATAGCTCAATTTTTTCGCTCCCTGAAACTAATCGCTTATTGAGTCCAAAAATATCTAGTAAGATCTGGTAGGAACATAGAAGGGAGATTCGTTGCAATATTTGAAAGGGATACATATAAATTTAGGCGAAACACTACCAACAAACGCATTCTTCACGGCCAAAACCCATCACCTACTAAGCTTGAGCTACCATCCACATATTAGTTGTAAGAAAAAGCTTCAGATATACAAATTAGATAAAACACTAATCATAGAGGTTCATCGAAAAATCAGATAAAAAATAGAATCCAAGAAAAACAGCTTGACCAGAGCCTGTAAAAAAAGATCGAAGAGGATGGAAAGAACTGTATACCTCTAGCTCGAAGTGAAAAAATGGAGAAGGGAACTCAAAATTTGCCATGATTGGAACAAAAATCACTATGGTATAATTCCCACCATGAATTTCCTCTTGAAATTTCATCCAATTTGGTTGAGTTCCTCCATTTGAGGACAGACCAAAAGCTTAAAAAAGAGAGGAGAGAGAAAGAGCAATCCATTGTTGAGATAGCAAAGTGAAGTAGTATTTAATTGTCAAATGTGCCACGTGAATCTTGATGCTTCTACATAAATGACAAAAGGTTTTATTATTTAGTATATAAACATAGTATTATATGTAATACCATAATTGCCCTTGTCAGCAGTGATGTATCTGTTTAAGTTAGTAACCACTATTAGTAGAAGGACTAAAATCAATCACTTTAATTAATTAAAGGTTAAATGGGGGAGTCAAATAGCACAGGGACCAAAATTATAATAAAGCAATAACGTAGGGATGAAAACAGTTATTTTCCCTATATTTATCTTTTATCTGTCGTAACATATAATCTATTTTATTTTGAAGACTACATAAATGCCATTAGGAGAGTGGAGACTTACGCTTGTATATTTCATTAGGATACCCGAAGTATAATTTTTTTTCTTACACCAAACTCCTCTCTTATTTTCTCTGCATACATACTGATGCAATAGTTCAGGTTTCAGTCATTGTGTCGGATTTTTTTTATAAAAAATATCTGTAACCTATGAGAAATATCTATACATATAGTAATATAATGCAATATACGGTGAGTTAGAATATGCTTTCTACACATTAATTTGAAGGTACTTACAGTCCTACGTGTAGCCTCGGTGCCTAATTCCTGCAATAAATCCCGTGATTGATCAAACACGTGTATATTTTGGCTATTTTTCTTAAACAGGCCAGGACCAAATCCTTTTCGCTTAGTTGTTACATTACTGTGAAATAATAATGTTTGTTGGTCCATATGTCTAAAATTCAAAATCACGTGACCAATTGACATGCACTAGACATATATTCACAGAGTCGGCAACTTAAATGATCCAAAAAATGACAAAAGGTACCAAAATAATCCAGTAAAAAAAGTTACTAAAAATTTTGCCCACTAAATTAACAAGTCTTGATAGGGCCAAATCGTAAATTTACGATTAAGTCTGCTATCGCGCATTAATTACTTGTGCATAGTGCCTTTACCAAAAGTCCCCACCATCTTCCCCACCCCGATGGTCCCCCCACCATTTTTAAAATAAAAAAAAACGTTCATGAACCAAAAGCAGTGGTCCCCACGTTTAAAAAACATCATTTTCGTGTTATTTTTTAAACCGAAAGTCAATATTATTGGTATATTCAAGGCAAGGAACAAGTTTCAAAGCTTTGATTTCGGAATAAAGCGGCGTAGAACTCGATTTCAAAAACTAAAAACCACTTTCAATCTAGTTATTTCACTACGAATTTTTTATTATATTGTTAAATATATTATTATTCTAAGCATGATTGTTGTGTAATAGTTGCGGATTTCGAAAAAAAAATACTACGCCTTTTTTTTTGTTGCACAAATGGGGCAGTCCACTGCCCCTTTTTTGGTTTTTTTTTTAATTATTTATTTATTAATTAATTATTAATTGTTTGTTAGGTAATTGTTTGTTTGTAAATTGTTTATTAATTAATTCTTAATTGTTTGTCAGCTAATTGTTTATTTGTTGATTATTTATTTAGTATTCTTAATTGTCGGATTAGCTAATTATTTATTTTTTAATTATTTATTAAATATTTGTTAATAGTTTCATTAGTTAATTGTTTATTTGTTAATTATTTGCTAGCTAATTGCTAATTATATGATAATGACTTGTTAATCTTTATATTTTTATTTGTGAAATATTTGTTAATTTAGGATTGAACATCCTTAGTTTAGGTTTGAACATCCTTAGTTTAGGTTTGAATATCCTTCGTTAAACCTTAATATCCTTAAGATTATATTTATTAGTTAATTGTATTTAATCCTTAGTTTAGGTTTGAACATCCTTAGTTTAAGATTTAACATAGCATTAATATAGTATTAGTTAGTTAATTATAGTTAGTATAACAATAATTCGCAAATTTAGATAGTTAATATAATTTCCCATTAAAGTCTTAGTTAGTTAGTATAATTGAACATCCTTAGTTTAGGATTGAACATCCTTAGTTTAGGTTTGAACATCCTTAGTTAAACCTTAATAACCTTAAAATTATATTTGTTAGCTAATTGTATTTAATCCTTAGGTTAGGTTTGAACATCCTCAGTTTAAGATTTAAAATAGCATTAATATAATATTAGTTAGTTAATTGTAGTTAGTATAATAATTAATTAACAATTATTAATTCGCAAATTTAGATAATTAATTTAATTTCCCGTTAAAGTCTTAGTTAGTTAGTATAATTGAACATCCTTAGTTTAGGATTGAACATACTTAGTATAATTTTTCGATAAAAGATTACATAATCAATATTACATGTTAATGATTAATTAAAAATGTGTAAAACAGATACGACACCTCCATGGATCCCGCCCCCTTCATCCGGGGCCCTTCGAGCCAGAGGTACTTCATCTACAGCAGCAGCATAGGTCCTAACTAGTATGGGATTCGGCTGTAGATGCCAGCCGCTTGGTCCGTCGCATGTTGATAGAACAAGCATGGGATCTTTTACCAGCTCGGCCCCCACATCGTCGCGTCTTAGATATACTATATCAGGGCGGTATCTATCGTTGCGTCGCTGCTGGTCGCGTACAACATGATAGGGCTCTTATGACAGCCATGATTGAGCGATGGCGACCGGAGACCCATACATTTCATCTCCGCACTGGTGAGGCCACCATTACCCTTCAGGATATGGAGGTCATTTACGGTCTACAGGTAGATGGACGCGCTTCGTATATTGAGGAGCCTCAGCAGATGCCGTCGTATCGGCAGGAGTTGACTAGGCTCACTGGTTTCGCGCCTCAGGAGCGTGATATGTAAGGACAGAGTCGACTGTTGATCTATTCCCTCTTTACTCACTTGCGCCTCGTAGACATGGAGCATCCGATTACAGAGGACACACATCAGGTGGATGTTGATCGACGTGCTCGTCTGTACCTTCTAGTCATATTCGGGGGCATTCTGTTCCCGAACACATCGGGTTCCCATGTAAGCTTGAGGTATTTGCCGTTTCTAGAGCATCTGGGCGAGTTGGGATGTTACAGTTGAGGTGATCTTTGTTATGGCTTACATGTATTGCGGATTCTGTTGAGCGTCTATGGGCGCGAGGACCGATGTCGCTGCATTTTGCCCGCTCCTCCAGGTACTATATTTAAGTGTGTGTAATTTTATTCTAAATATAACTTTTTGAAACGACTACTAATAAAACATTTTTTTTAATGACCCTTTCAGATATGGATGTGGACTAGGATGAGACCTTTTCAGCCCACAGTTGCTGACCCTCCTCTTGACTATATTATTGAGGCAGTGCCCTACGCGGGGAGATGGACAGGAGGCGTAATCCGAGATGTGGATACGCACCACAGCGTTCTCCCGTTCAGGGATCAGCTAGATCGTATGACGTCGGACACGGTAAGTTTTTTTGATTTAACATTAGTATGTTATTTTTTTTGAAAACTATTTTTGTCTTTTATTGTTAACCAATTCAATTATTTTTTACAGGCTTTTATATGGACGCCGTATGATCAGATTTTGGATCAGCTGCCGGCGTTTTGTAGGGCTAGTATGCATATGTAGATATCGCAGTGTCTGTTGATACATATGGATATCGTTGAGGATCACGCGCCCAACCGGGTCTCACGACAGTTCGGCCATGTACAAAATAACTGGCGGATCACCCATACTTCACAAGATCAAAAGCACGAGCATCCAACAACATGAATGATTCAGGTGCATCTAAACAGACTAGCTTGGGACTTATCACCGTTTCGAGAGACGAACCTGAGACTTCGGAGGGAAGGAATGCTGATGAACTCATCGCCCAATTGATGCAACAAATGGCCAACATGCAAAGTGAAATTGTGCGACTTCGAAACCTCACCAACTGTCCATTACCCTTAACACCCCTCCCCATGAACAGAGAACAAGTGCGACTATCCCACTATCCTTTTTGCTTGTTAACTCGCCTGCCCCTCAACCCTTTCCCTCAAACCCTTCACTTCACACAACCAATCCAACCGCTACTAATTCTCCCACCATCCCACAACAAACTAACCCACAACAAGCCATCTCACAACAATTTAAGCCACAACAAGCCATCCCACAACCAACTAACCCACAATAAGCCATTCCGCAACAAACTAACCCGCAACAAGCCATCCCGCAACAAACTTGTTATATCCCGCATTTTGTGCGTCGGAATATTTCGAGATCGAGTAAATCGAAGAAAATAAGTTTGACGAAAATTTGGGGAAATGCTGGGCGAATTTTTAAGTCAACTATGGAGGCGCATATCTCATAGTATATGTGGAGTTTTAAGGTGTTTTAAAAGCCTAAAATGAAGTTCGTCGAGTCTAGTTTGTAATGCAACAAACCGTTCATTGATAGGACATCGGAGTAGAGAATTATAGACGTTACAAACTGAACCGTCGACGTGAAACGATATTCCCGTGGTACCGCTACAAGCATCGCTTACGATCGCTACGATCGTAGCTACGATAAACCGACGTTGCGCTTTTTTAAAAGGACGAAACTTCATTTTATTTCGGCAAAGAAAAAGCTCCACAAATTTCAGTAAATTTCAAAGAAGAAAGAAGAGAAAAAAAAAAGAAGAGAAATCTTGAAGCCTTCAACTTTGATTCAAAATTATAATTTGTTTGTATTCCTACTAAGTTCAAGATTCTCTACAAAGTGGTATAAATATCATGGCAAGAAAGAGCTTCTTTTGGCAAGTGGAAAAGTTGGAAAAGGGTAAGAATTTAATCTTCTTTTATATGTTATGTATGGTTGTGTATGTTGTGGTGTGTAGGAATGAGGGAAATTTATGAAAAATATGGACTATATGTTGAGGCCGTGTGGTTGTGGTATAGTATGGAAAGGGATGAATCAATTTTCCTAAGTATTTTGGTTGTTGTTACAATGGAATCTATGATGAGAAATGGAAGTTTGATAATTCTAGCTCAAGTTGTAGTTGTCGGGAAGTTGTTTTAGAAGTTAAAGTGAATTGAATATAGTGTTCTTGTGTTTATGGAAACTAATGTTGTTAGTGTGAATTGTTGGTGTGATTTATGAAGTTGAAAGAAAGAAATATGTTGTCATTATTCTTGTTGAGTTTGGATAATTTTAGGTAGTGTGTTGGTTCGGCCGCTTGAAATGTCGAGCGGATTATTTGAAACATTCTTGACTATTATTTGGAAGGTTTCGAATTGGTATTTGAATATGTGAACAATTATGAATTGAACATAAATGAGATGCCATGGAATTGTAAAAAAGAATTGGTGATGTTAGAATGCATTTTGGGATTGAATATGGATATTGTAGGATGTGAAAATGAATGGAAAACATGAAAGTATAAATGTTGAAGTTGAGTTGTGAAAGTTGAAGGTTGGCCGTGTGTTGTGTGTGTTGTGTGGTGATAGTGATTTAATTGTATTTAACATGATTGTGTGTTGTTGAAATGTGTGGAGAATAAATGAAGTTCATGAAATCATGTATGATGAAGTTGGGCGTGTAGGGAAATTTTGTTTTCGGTGGAACATGGTGAACCAAATTATATGTTGTATTTTGGTGGTTGTTTGTCATGGATTATGTGATGTAAATGAGAGTTTAATGTGTCAAGTTGGTGTTGTACTTGTTGGTGGGCTGATTTAGAATCTTAAGAAATTTTAATATAGTTTCATGAATTTGTGGAAGATAATGTTGTCCATGTGTGAATTGTTGGTATTCTTTGTTGAAGATTTGGCGAGTTAAATTCTCGGGGGCGTCCAAGTTATAGGGGAAGTGCTGCCCAAAATTCTGTAGAAAAAGCAATGGTTTGGAATTGGATCCTTTAGCGCTGGACTAATGTTCGATGCCTATTGATGTTGTTGTAGATTTTTGAGAAGACGAACTTACGTTGGATTAGCTTAGGAAGCAAGCCAGGTATGTGAAGCTTACCCTTCTTTTCTTTTGGCATGTCTTAGACGGAACTAAGGTATGACATGATATGTGCCTCGGGGTAGTTCCATTCGTAAATTTCAAGTATGTTTGTGAATCGTATTTGCTCGTCTTGTGGTTTGTATGTTCTTGGTATGGTTGAGTTTGAAAAATTGTGTAAGCGATTCGTATAAGTTCCTTGATGTTCGTATCTTTAACGGTTGAGTTATGACCCTTATGTCTTTTGTAGGATTAAACTTTTAAGGTTTCAAAAGAGTTCTATTTTCAAAAGAATTTTGTTTTCAAAAGAGACTTGTTCCAAAACGACTTCGAAACTACGAACGTCCGTAACTTTTGCATACGATCTCGAAACGCCCCAAAACATAATATGTAAGTTCATAAGACATCACTCTCCCCTACCCCTCGTAGTCGGGCTCGGACGGGGGTCGGCACCCGTCCGTGGGGCCCGCGGCCTTTCTATGCTACCTTCATGGATTTTTCGGAAAATTTAATATTTTCTTCACTATGATTATTTATTTATCTGTCGAGTTGGAAATAAGGGTTTTATGCCCATGATTTTGATACGTAACAACGATTTCTGAAGTTCGGTTTGATATGTCCCGAGCGAGATTCGGGAGAAAACTATGATTTTGGATTTTCAAAAAAAAGGGTTCGTTTTGATCATTCGGTTGAGTCTGTGATGGTGTCTGATATGTGTGTGGTTACTTACGATCTGCTCGTGCGTTCTGTGTTACCTCTTTCACCGGATCCGGTAGGTATATGATCGTGCGCACTATGATATACTCGGTGTTATCGTGTTACGGTTCCGAGACCTCGCCGTAGGGCCGGTTCCGTTTATGGAGTTATCTTTGTGATATGGCTTATGATGTGTTGTGACGATGTGTTGTGTTCGGGGATACGGAGATTTGAAACTTCTGGTGTTATGCTGTGTTGTGGCGCCAGATAGGGTGGCGACCACGTTCTGTCCGCCGGGTCCTATGGACCGTATTTGATATGTGATGATGTATGATGATATGATGAGTTTGATCACCGATGATGAGGCAAATCCCACATCGGTTAATGTCATTCCATGTGACTTGTATTATGATGCGTTCGGTATGAGTATGTATGATCCGTCTTGTCGATGTAAGTACTTGGGTAGTTGGGTTATTACGACTTTACTTTTCGTACTCCTACTTTGGTTATGGCCTCATTTGATGTATCTTGTGCTTCACATGCTCGGTTTTTCATACATATTTCGTTTGAAAGAAAAAAAACGACCCCGCTTTCTTCGAAAGTCGCGTTTCATGCCACGTGTGTACCCACGGATGAGTAGGTGATGTTAGCGAAGATGCTCCATTTGGATTGGCGAGCTCCATTTCCTCCGTAGAGGCTTTGCTCCTGAGAGTCGAGTGCTTTTGTGACGTGGTGTTCGAAGTTATGAAAGAGACTTTGCGATGTGAAGGACTTGAATCGAGTGTATGATATGTCGGGTCTGTTTTGAAAGGTCGGGCTACGTAAGCTTGCGTGTGTTTGTATGCATTATGCTACCGATGTGTTTGGCAAGCGCTATATAGCCGAAGCACCGTTATGCCTTATATTACGATTTCATACGATTGCGATTTTATTTGGTTTGAAAGAAAAAAACGAAAGGCATGTTTGTTTTCGAAAAATTTTCATTTCGTGCGTATGTTATGTTTTGTGGCCCAAGCAACAAGTATGATTGTGTGTATTATGAAAGTCTGCGGGTTCGCTCGGCCCTAGGTAAGGGTCGGGTGCCCATCACACCCTATCGGATTAAGGGTGTGACAAAACTAACCCACAACAAGTTAACTTGCAACAAGCCAATCCGTTACCCTTTACCACTCCATATGTTCCTCGAACCCTTCGATTATCCAAACTATCCCACTCAACCGAGACCACTACCTACCAAAGCTACAAGCAACCCAACACATACATTGGCACACGCCGCTAACCATAACATGCATGGTGATATGTGCCACGGTATATGTGGCAAAAGATACGTAAGGAAGCTCAACCTTTCACTACCCCATTACAAACCATGCCACGTCAGGTGATCCGGGCATGAGGAGATAGAAAGAGAAGCAAGGGCAAAAATGGACGAGAGTGTTGCAAAGGAGATTCGTAGTCTGAAGGAAGCGTTTAAAAGAATCCAAACCCATAAGGGATGTGAAGGACTTGAATACGAGGATCTTTGTATTCATCCCGATATTGAGTTGACTGCCGGATATAAGGTGCCAAAATTCGATATGTTTGATGGAAAAGGAAACCCTCGGGCTCATTTGAGATCGTACTGCGATAAGCTTGTTGGAGTAGGGAAAGATCAAGCCATTAGGATGAAGTTGTTTATAAGGAGCTTGACGGGAGAGGTACTCGATTGGTACACATGCCAAGATCCGCAGAAATGGCATAGTTGGGGGGAGATGGAGCAAGAATTCATGGATAGGTTCAGGTTTAACACTGAGACCGTCCCGTTCAACTTACAGATTCTATTTGATGAACTTAGAGAGGAAGTCAACAGAAACTTTCAGGGAGTATGCTATGCGGTGGAGAGTAGAAACCGCAAAGGTCCAACCACCGATGGCGGAAAGTGAGATGGCGACGCTCTTTATATAATCTCTAAAAGATGCAACATACTATGAAAGGTTGATAAGTGTCATCGGGCAAAAGTTTTCTGAAGTTGTTAGGATGGGAGATTTCATAAAAGAAGGTATCAAGACGGGAAGAATCACAAATTTGGCAGCCTCGCAAGCAACAAGTAAGGCAATTCAATCAGATTCAATTGGGGGAGTAGCTAAGAAGAAGAAGGACGGAATGTCCGCGGTCATGACCATCTAGGAGCGTAGACCAAACCAGATGTTAACCTACCAATACCCTTCATCCCAGCCTTCATATTACTAATCCAATACGCCCAAGTCCCTCGGCCTTATTACCAACCTCCACCCGCTCCCTATCCGTTTACCACACCCAACCAACATATTGTTCACGTCGAGCACGCACCTATCGCAGCCCATCACAATACCAACCGCCTACCCGCCTCAACGATAGCCAATTAATACCAACCACAAAATCGTCCACAAAATACACCCAGACCCCTCCCAAACTTTGAAAGAAAACCGACCAAAACTTATACACCATTAGTCGAACCCTTAGCCCAATTATATGAAAGATTGAGAACTGCAGGGATACTGCAACCGATTCAAGGAAGAGTTCCTAACCCCCTTCCAGGATGGTATGATAGACTAAGCATTGTGCGTATCACTCAGGAGTTGCCAGACATGATACTGAAAATTGTCTTACTCTCAAAGATAAAATCGAGGCATTGATCAAAGAAGGAGTCATCCAGCTCAAAGGAGTTGCCCCAAATATAAACAACAACCCTCTACCCAATCATGGTGATGCAAATGTGAACATGATCACTATTGATGAGGACTGCAACTTGGAAGGGACTATTGTGCCGGTCAAAAAAGAGGAGGAGATTGAATCATCAGCCTTTATTTCTCCCATAATCCTTTGTCCAAATGAGAGCACCAATTGAAGTGGAAGTGCTCACTCCAAGTCCTAGGATCACAATATACCTTAGTTGCTCGTGCACCTTCTTTCAACACCAAAGCTTCTTAATTTTTCCTTGGAATTACTCGTCTGATGAAAGGAATAAAGGAAAGGCAAAATTAGTTGTAAAAACTGTTGCTGCTGGAATAACAAGATCTGGACGGTGTTATGCCCCCGAAGAGGTAGCACGAGGAGCACCGAGTAAGGAAAACAACCAAAAAAAGGTTGTGACCGAGGCTGAAGTAGAAGAATTCTGGAGGAAAATGCCAACTAAGGAATATTCTGTTGTAGAACAACTAAAGAAAACACTAGCCCAAATTTCTTTATTGTCATTGTTGATGAATTCTGAAACTCATAGGAGTGCTTTAGTGAAGGTATTAAATGAAGCTTATGTTCCGGTAATAGACCTCAGCGAGAAATTTTCAGCCATGGTTGGAGAAGTCCTAGAAGCCCATAAAGTCTCTTTTCATGACGATGAGTTGCCCCCTGAAGGTTTGGGGCACAACAAGGCATTGAGCATTACAATCAAATAGAGGGATAAATTCATTTCTAAAGTGTTGATTGATGGGGGTTCAGCTGTTAACATATGTCCTTTCACTACTCTCCGAGCTTTAGGAATTAATATCGGGGAACTTCGTGACAGTGATGTGAGGGTTAAAGGTTTTGATGGAGCTCAAAGGGGTGTCGTAGCGAAAATGGACTTAGCACTGGAAATTGAACCCGTGGAGTTTATGGTGGAATTCCAAGTGATGGATATATCTGCTAGTTACAACTTGCTAATAGGAAGGCCATGGATCCATATGGCTGGTGCAGTCTCTTCTACCCTGCACCAAAATTTGAAATTTGTCTGAAATCATCAGGAAATTGTGATTCATGAAGAAGGCAACAATTCGATCTATCCCGAAAACTCAATTCCTGTTATTAAAAGTGTAGAAAGGCTAGATAGATCTGTTTTCCATATTAAGGAAATTATGTGTACTACTCAAGCTGAAAGGGTAAAATTGCCACGTGTGCTTATGATGGTGGCTTGGGAAATGTTGAAGAATGGTTTTAAGCCTGGTCGAGGTCTCGAAGTGAACTTGGACGGAATAGTAGAACCAATTCAATTGCCCGGTCAGAAGGATACTTTTGGTCTTGGATATGAGCCCACTCTTGATGAAATCTCATTGGCTAGTCTCAAAAGAAAAGGTGATATTCCCTTGCCAAAACCTCGTCCTCTCCGAATCGCCGTTTTTCAAGGCGTACGTCACCCAAGTATCGAGGAATGAAGACAACCTCGTGGAAGGTCTCAAGAATCTATTCATTGTCGAGGAAGAAGTTGAATGCAATGTGATTCTGGATGATTGCCCTGAAACTCCAACTATCTAGGATGCTAAGCCTGGAGATGCTTTAAAAAATTGGACTTGTACCCCATCCCCGGTTCTCCGGGAGTTTTGGTAGATGATTGTATTAGTATTTAATAAAACAACGCGATTCAAAATTGAGGCCTGAATCGTGTTTATGCTTTTGTTGTGTTTTGCCTCCACCTTTTGAAAGCTTAAATGCCAAATCCAGACTATGCTTTTCTATTTTTAATTCCGTCTTCATTTAATTAATTTCTCTTTTCTTTTTCAGCAATGAAACTAGTAAATCTGCTAATACTGTGAATGTGACACGTAATGAAACAAGCAACCCAATCCTAAATGCCGAACAAGACTCTGAAGAATATGAAGAGGACATGCAACCTGAAGAGTTAACTAAAGAATTTGAGCATTTCGAGAATAAGCCAAAACCAAATTTGGATGAAACAGAGACCGTAAACTTAGGAGATTCAGAAACAGTAAGGGAAACAAGAATTAGCATCCATTTAACTCCGTCACAAAGGGAAGAACTGATCAACCTTTTGAGACAATATGTGGATGTGTTCGCTTGGTCTTATGATGATATGCCGGGTCTAAGCACGGACATTGTTTCGCATAAGTTGCCTATTGATCCATCTTGTCCTCCGGTGAAACAAAAGAAAAGAAATATTAAACCTGATTTGAGTTTAAAAGTCAAGGAAGAAGTCTCCAAGCAATTTAATGCAAAGGTCATTCGAGCTAAAAGGTATCCCACTTCGCTAGCCACTATCGTGCCAGTACCAAAGAAGGATGGCAAAGTCAGGGTATGCGTGGATTATCGGGATCTCAACAAGGCTAGCCCGAAAGATGATTCCCCCTCCCAAATATTCACATACTTATTGATAATCGTGTGAAACATGTTGCCGATATTCGTTGATTGCTTCTTGTGCCACCACCAAATTCCGATGGATGAAGAAGATCTTCGAGAAAATGGCATTCATCACACCTCGGGAGTATAATATTATCGAGTGATGCCTTTTGGACTCAAGAACGCAGGTGCCACCTATATGAGAGCCATGACTACTATTTTTCATGACATGATCCATAAGGAGATTGAAGTCTATGTGGGCGATATCATCATCAAGTCACGAAAGAGTTCGCATCACTTGACGGATTTGAAGAAGTTCTTTGACGGAGTTGAGGCGATACAATTTGAAATTAAATCCCGCAAAGTGTGCATTTGGTGTTCTCGCCGGGAAGTCGTTAGGTTTTATTGTGAGTAGGAGGGGCATAGAATTAGATCCTTCGAAAATAAAGGCTATTCAAGACTTGCCTGCCCCAAAGAGTCGAAAGGACGTGATGAGTTTCCTCGGTCGTCTCAACTATATTAGTCGGTTCATAGCACAATCGACAGTAATATGTGAGCCAATAATCAAGTTATTGAAGAAAGATTTCGCTACCAAATGGATGGAAGATTGCCAACGAGCTTTTGATAGAATCAAAGAGTATTTGTCTAATCCTTTGTTTTGGTGCCTCCGAATCCGAAAGACCTTTGTTATTATATTTGTCTGCGTCAGCGAATGCACTTGGATGCGTGTTGGCACAACATGATAAAACAGGAAAGAAGGAGCAAGAAATATATTATTTGAGCAAGAAGTTCACGCCCTATGAGGCCCGGTATACTTTGTTGGAACGCACCTGTTGTGCCTTGACTTGGGTTGCACAAAAGTTGAGACATTACCTGTCTTCATATACTACTTATCTCATCTCAAGGATGGATCCACTCAAGTATATTTTTCAGAAGCCTATGCCTACTGGGAAGTTAGCCAAATGGCAAATTTTTCTAAGTGAATTCGATATTGTATATGTTACCCAAAAAGTTGTCAAAGGGCGGTGCAATAAAGGATCATCTTCCGAAAAATCCGAAATAGATGAAGAATACATGCATCTTAAGACTTATTTCCTGGATGAAGAGGCGTTGTTTGTCGGAGAAGATATCTCAGAGAAACATCCAGGGTGGAGAATGTTCTTTGATGGGGCTGCAAACTCCAAAGGAGTTGGCATTGGAGCAGTCTTAGTTTCGGAGTCAGGCCAGCACTATCCAATTTCAGCAAAGCTCAGGTTTTCGTGCACCAACAATATGGATGAGTATGAGGCTTGTATTCTTGGACTCAGAATGGCCGTTGATATGAACATACAAGAATTATTGGTTATAGGTGATTCTGACTTATTGGTTCATCAAGTACAAGGCGAATGGACCACTAAGAACGTGAAGATACTTCCGTACCTGCATTGTGTGAATAATTTGTGTAAGAGATTTATCAAAGTAGAATTCAAACATATCCCAAGGGCTCAAAATGAGTTCGCTGATGCTTTGGCAACCTTGTCCTCTATGATTCAGCACCCGGACAAGAATTACATAGATCCTATCAAGGTGAATGTGCAAGATCAGCAAGCCTATTGTTTCCATGTAGATGAAGAACCTGATGGAGAACCTTGGTACTATGACATTAAGAAGTATCTCAAGGCAGGAGACTATCCAGAAGGCATAACCAGTGTTCAGAAGAGAACACTTCGAAGATTAGCAAACCATTTTTTCCTAAATGGAGAAATCCTTTATAGGAGGACTCCAGATTTAGGATTGTTAAGGTGTGTTGATGCCAAAGTGGCGGTCAAGTTGATTGAAGAAGTACATGGCGGTACATGCGGGCCTCATATGAAGGTTTCACTCTGGCTAAGAAAATTCTACAAGCTGGCTATTTCTGGATGACTATGGAAACAGACTGCATTCATTTTGTGCAAAAATGTCACCAATATCATATTCATGGCGATTTGATTCGAGTCCCACCAAATGAGTTAAATGTGACGAGTTCTCCTTGACAATTTGCAGCTTAGGGCATGGATGTCATTGGTCCTATCGAGCCGGCCGCGTCAAATGGACATAGGTTCATTTTGGTAGCCATCGACTACTTCACAAAATGGGTAGAAGCATCTTCGTACAAGTCGCTGACGAAGAAGGTAGTGGTAGACTTTGTTCGCAATAACATCATTTGTCGATTCGGAATCCCTGAGTCAATTATAATAGATAATGGAGCTAATCTTAATAGTGGCTTGATGCGTGAGATATGCAAAACATTTAAGATTACTGTTATATCCCGTATTTTTAACAACGGGATAACTTGAGTTAATATGACAAGTTAGGATACAAGGCTATTCCGAGACAAGAAGTCGGGATTTTCTTTAATCATGACTTACTTTTAAACAAGTGGTATATGAGTTTCTTGGCATGGAAATTGTTAAGTACACATTTGGGGCCAAAAATGAAATAAGAAAAATTTGTAAATCATTGAAATAAAAGGGCCAAAGTGGCCGGCCATACTACTTGTGGGCCATGGCCACATAATTTATTTTCTTTGGCAACTTAAAAAGGATGACTAAGTCATCTTCTTCTTCAATTATTCTAGAAAAATCAAGAGAGCAAAGATAAGAGAGAAAGAAGGAGACAATCGGCCATAGTGGTGGAAAATCAAGACCAAGAAACTTGCATGAAAAAAATTGGTTCCCTTAGCAAAACAACTCATTCAAGGGTGCTCGTTAACGTGGAAGCGTCGTTTGAATCATTAGATCATCCGTTTTCCCTCTTGGAAGGCTTGAGCTAACGTGTGAAGTGAAGGAAAAAGGTAAGAATTATTTCTCTTTTTTGTGTTATGAATGGTGTGGACATGTTATAGTAGGTAAACATGAAAGTGAATTCATGGAAATTAGATGTTGGAAAAAAGTCGTGGCCATGAGCCATGCATGGCTTGTGGCCGTGTGGTTCCTATGAATTGTTGGATTGATGGATTGAATTCTATGTAACATGTTTGATTGTTGTTGTGGTGTGTTGAAGTGCATGGGAGTCATCCGTATGTGTGTGTTGAGACATGGCCGAATGTAGGCCAATGTTGATGCCAAGAGATGAATTGAGTTCCCTTAGTGTTTTAGTTGTGTTGTGGTGAATTCTAAATTGATAATGAGCTTTTAAATGACTTGTGTGGATTATTGGAATTGTGTGGACTGATTTGGAAGTTATTGTGATCTTTGTGTACATTTCTATATTTATGGAATTGATATTATAAAGGGCGGATAGTTAGTGTAAATTATGAATTGGAAGAAAGGAAGGCAAGCCATGTTGCTCTCGGGTTTGGGCTGCATTTCGGGTAAGATGGGACAATGTTTGGGTTGTTTGAAAAATTGTGTGAATTGCTTAAAGTGTTCTTGAATATGATTTAAATGTTCGGATTAGTAATGGAACGTATGAGCCTTAATGTTAATTTGATTATATGAGTATAGTTGAATATATTGGAATATTTTTAAGTATGAAGAAAATGCATTTAATGTTGGAATGTGTTGGAAATGGGATATTAATGTTAGAATGTATTGCGAATTGATTATTGATGTTGTATTTTGGTTGTTGGTTTGGTCGTTGTTGAATTTAGCAGTGTAAATCTCGGGGTTGGTGAATGAATGATGTCAGAAACGTGGAAATTTCGTTAAGAATGTATTTGCTTGAATATTGAATGCCTAAAAGTTTGTGGCTAATATTAGCATAATGGGTGTTATGTAGATTTTGGAGCATTTGAGACTTGAGGCTTGATTTAGCTCGCGAATGCTTTTAAGGTATGTAAGGCGTCGCTTTCTTAGTCATTTGGCATGTCTAGCGTTAATAGGCTATGACCCGCATCTCGGGTTGTTCGAATTCTTAAATCCGAGCTTAGATACGTACTTATTTGCTCCTAAAGATTGATTCATCATTGTGTTCAATATAAGGTTCTTAAGTTTCTAAATAAATGAGTTTCTAAAGGTTTGTAAAGGTTTTGACTCCAACAAAGAGGTGGGAAAGCTTCAAACGTCCGAAACTTTTGCATAAAGCTCGGAACGCCCCCAAACATAATATGTATGTTCATAAGACCTATCGTTTTGTAGACTACCAGAAGCCGGGACTTAAGGATGGGGGTCGGCACCCGTCCGTGGGGTATGCTTTTTATCTTCCGTAATGATTTTCGGGGAAAAGTTAATACTATTTTTCGTTTAAACATGACATGATTTGGACTTCTTACCTACTTTATGATTTACGACTATGATTTTATGTTATATGTATGCTTCACGTAACTCATATGGTTCTTAAGTCATCTATGCCGGATCTTGGAATTCAAACATGTTGCGTAGAAAGATATATATATTCCTAAAGTATGATGTGTTCTAAAAACGCCGTGTCTCCTTCGTCGAAACCGTGTATATGATACGTTACGGGGATACACTTTATGATATGATATGATCATGTCGGTGTCGGAGATCGAAACCTTGCATATCCGTGTACGGCCCCGAGGTTTACGTTCTGAATAGCCTAACATGATTTATGTTTTTTTTATATAAGTATTTTGACATTTGCATATTGTACTTAATTTCTCGCATGATCGTTTTGACTTATGATTCTCGCATTCCTTCTTACATGTCTCGATATATTCCCGGCATCGACGTATTCGTGTCTTCGGGTCGCGTTCACGCCGCAGTGTACGGCACGCTATATATGTATATATGATCCACCCGATGACACCAGATGGCACATTACTGGGATCGCTTCCACCGAGAGCTCACATATTTGTATGTATATATATTCTTGATGTATATGTACATTATTATTCGGGGGTACGACGGGTCCCGTCCCGTATGTTTTCGTTATTCTGTGATATATGTTAGGATATGGATATGTACGTGGGTTATAGCTAGGTCAGAGGGTGTATATATATATATATGTTACGGTGGTATGACAATATGATTATGATAAGATTTTCGTATATATATATATATATGCATGACAAATGTTTTCAAAAGGTATTTTTTATGATTAATTTTAATATTTTAAGAAAAAACAAAGGAAACCGCTTATTGTTTATTAAACATTCGCTTTACATACTGGGACTTTGAGTACGACGGGTGCCCTTTCGGGCGCTAGTCGCGGCCTACGGGGTTGGGTCGTGACAATTACTCACCGCAATTCCACCCCTTATCGACCTCAGATGAATGGAGCAATTGAAGCAGCCAACAAAAACATCAAGAGAATTTCGAGTGAAAGCCGAGTCAAAGTATTATGTTATACATCATGGCACAAAGAATTGCGTATTGGCCCTTCTCGATTATAAGCATGCCATGTAAGGACAGTTATTACGCATTGTATTATCTTTATGTTTCTATATGAACGATTTTCATTGATTCGAGAAAGGCAAAAGCATATTATTGTTGACGATTATTCATTATGTATTTTGTGAGTTGAGTGATGTATTATGTGGATCGTTGAATCGATATACCGAATTGATGCCATCACGACAAAAAGAGGATGAATGCAATTTGTCATGGACAACTTTATCGCAACGAATGGCCAAAGCTTTAACAAGGTAAGACCGAGACAATTCAAACCAGGGCAATTGGTGTTGAAGCGCATATTCCCACACCAAAATGAAGCTAAGGGGAAATTTGCACCTAATCGGCAAGTGGTCTTACATGGTTCACCGAGTATTGGAGGAGCACTAATTCTAGCAGAAATGGATAGTGAAGTGTGGTCAAAAGCTATCAATGCAGATGCCGTCAAGAGATACTACCTTTAGGAGCTTTTCGTTTATTTTATATGTAATGTCTTTCTATGTAATGAAAACTACGTACCCTCGGTGGGATACGTAAGAAACCTATATCGGATTTGGTCTCTTTAAGATAGAAATTTCTAAAATTTCCATTTGTTTGTAATATGAACTACGCCCGACCCGATTCTCGTGGTCGGATACGTAGGCGGCCTACAGGCTTCAATCATATTATTAGAAAATTTCAATTTTAGTTTGCCTCGTATGTTTTGAACTACGCCCGACCTCGATTCCGTGCGGGATACGTAGGGATACATAGGCTTTTGGCCACATTATTAGAAAACCCCAATTTTATTTTTCCTTGTATGTTTTGAACTACGGCCTTATATAAGGCTCTCATGATGTTAAAAGTTCAATATCCTCCTATGCGAAAAACTGGGGCAATTTTTAAGGGCATCATTGCAAGAAGACATCGAGAGACATGGAAGAGAATATAGTCAACAGAGTCATCAGACAAAGGAAAGACTTTGGAGAAAGGACGTTCGCTTTGTTTCACAACGTGTCACGGTTCTAAGTTTGGCAGAAATTGTTTATCACTATATACATATATACCATAAATTTATGCATATTTCCTTTAGAAATAATATGATTTTCAATCAAATCATTTTTATTAATTGGCCAAGACTTAGAAATAGGCAAAGGTTACAAGTCCAAACAAAGCTGGAAGCACGAATCATCAAGAACTGGATCTTCAAAGTCAACGCGAATCAACCTTCCCCAAACTTACAAATTTTCTTTGAGTGAGTTTTCAAAATTGCGTGTCGAAAACATGTAACGTTTACGGCCTTGCAAGGACTACGCGCCGAACAGCTCGAGTTTTTTTATAATATTAGGAGGAATTATGCCTCTCAATTGCCAATAATTCTTAAATTTACGATAAATTAATGCTTAAGTTTTACAAAGATTTTCAAATGTATCGACGCACAAATATTTTCTATTGCTTTCAAATGCTCCACATAAATGCATTTCAAACGTTTTCAAATGCATTGCACTCACAGAATGCTTTCAAATGCACTCGCACATGTAAATGCTTTCAAATGCACTGCACATGCATCGCACTACTGCTTTCAAATGCTCTGCATAAATGCTTTCAAATGCACTGCATATGTATTGCACTACCGCTTTCAACTGCACTGCACATGCATTGCATAACTGCTTTCAAATGCTTTGCATGCCTGCTTTAAGAAACACTGCACATGCACTGCACAAATGCTTTCAACTGCTCCGCATAAATGCTTTCAAATACATTGCACAAAAGCTTTCAAATGCATTGCACCAATGCTTTAAAACGCACTGCATAATTGCTTTCAAATATATTGCACAAGTGCTTTACAAATGCGCAATTTCCAAAAGCGTCATTACCATGAATCATGTGGCTTGAAACGCCTCATTTTCATCAATCATTGGGTTTTAAAGGAAAACCTCATTATGCCGGCTTAGAGAGCCTCATTTTTCATAAATCATTTTTTGCTTAAATAGCCTCATCTTCATATTTGGTTTAAGGCCTCATTTTCTTTAATCATAGCCGAAAGGCATTATTTTCATGAATCATCGGCCTAAAATCCCATTTTCATTAGCCTTTATTGAGGCCATCATTTTATTAAATCATTTCAGCTCACATAGCTGTATTTTCATAAGTTAACGCTTGAGATATGTCATTTGCATGTGTTTATTTTATATCGCTTTACTTTTAATATGTTATATCCTGTATTTCGTACATTGGGACAATCCGGGTTAACTATGATAAGTTAGGGACAAAGCCATTCCGGGATGCGAAGTCGGGATTTTTGACCTTCGGTTTTGTTTTGAGACATAATGTGTTCATGAATTGGTTGGCATGGAACATTTGAGAAAATTTGGGACCAAAAGTCATATATTTGAAAATTGGCAAATCATGAAAACTTGGCCATTTGGCCATGTGGCTTGGAGTGGTGCCCACACATTTTGTGGCCAAATTTAATTGGTCCAACCCATGTGTGGGCCGAGGACACTTGTGCAACTTATATATTAGCACAAAAGATGACTAATAAGTCATCTTCTTATCATCCAACACTTAGAAAAAAAAAAGAGGAACTTGAAGAACAACCAACAACACCATTCGGCCAAGGCACCAAAATTTCAAGTCCAAAACAAGCCATCCCAAAATTATTTCTTTGATGCAAATCCACTAATTGGAGGTCCCTAAGTAACGTGGAAGTGTTGTTTGGGTCATCAAATCATCCGTCTTGTAGATCGCAAACCCTAGCCTATTTGTGAAGTTGAAGAAGAAAGGTACGATTTAATCTTGTTTTATGTGTTATGAATGGTGTATGCATGTTGTATTATGCTAAAATGGATGAAAATCATGAAATATGGTATATTGGAAGTGAGGCCGTGTGTGTAGTGTGTGGCCGTGTAGGTGTGTGTGTTGTGTTGTGTTGAAGTAGTGAATTGTTGGTGCAAATCATGATTCGGAAGTGAGGAATGTGTTATGGTTGAGGTTCTCGGGTTTGGGGCCATTTCGGGTGAGTGGGAGTATTGTTTGGGATATTTGAACTATTGTGTGAATTGTTTGAAATGTTCGAAATGTTCTTGAATGTTGTTGGTATGGGTTCGGGTTAGTATTTGAATGTATAAGCATTGATATTAGCCTGAAGGTAAGCCGTTGAGTTGAATATTATGAATGTTGTTGAATGATGTAAAAGAGGGTTATTAATGTTATATTGCGTTTCGGATTGATTATGGATGTTGCTAGGTTGGTTGTTGGTATTGTTGTTGTTGATTTGGCCGAGTTAAATTCTCGGGGTTGGCCTATTCTACAGGAAGTCGCCCAAATTTTCGTAGAATTATGTGTTAGTTTGGAAATGAACTCCTAAATGCCTATAGTAACGTTGGTATTTAATGATATTGTGTAGATTTTGGAGCCCGAGGTTTGAGTTTGGAGTGACTTGGAGAGCGGACGGGTATGTAAAAGCTGGCCTTCCTTCTTTTGGCATGCCTTGGCCGTAAATAGGCTATGACACGAGCCTCGGGGAATTCTACTCTCGCGATCCGACCATGTCCGTGATTCTTATTTGTTTCTTAGTCTTCGTATGCTTGATATGATGAAATATTGGCCTTATGTCTTTTGTATGACTAAGTTTCAAAAGTTGCGCTATAAAAGTTTGGTTTTAAAAAGAGTTTTGTTCTAAATGATTAGAAAACTACGAAAGTCCGTAACTTTCACGGAACGAACCGGATCGCCTCGATATGATCAAAAATGATTCCATGATGTATGATGACTATGTTTTCCATAGGAGGTCCCGGCTCGGGTCGACACCCGTTCGTGGGTCCCGCGACTCTCCTTTATGTACTTCTGACGACTTTTGAAAGGATACGATATGACTATTATCCCGATTTCAAGTATGATTAGTTTACTTACCTTTTAAGTTTATGATAATGATCTTATGCACATGATTTTGGTATGTAACTATGATTTCTGAAATTCGGTGTGATATGTTCCCGAGTGATATTCGAAAGAAAATCTGATTTGACTACTGTTTTGGCTTATAAATGATGGTTCGTTGTGATTAACATATTAAGTCTTTGAAATTGTTTTGAACTGTATTTGGTTACTCACGATTCTGTTCGTGTATTCTGTGGTTACATTTTTCGCCAAGTCCCGGGCCGGTTATGTTATCGCCCGCACTATGCTGTATTCTGAAACATGATGTGATACGAAGTCTGATATGATATGATGGTCTGATTTACCGATGCGTATTCTGAAGTATGATGTGTCGGTTCGCCGAGCCCCTTTTTACGGAACCGCGTATATATTATGGTGTTATGATGTGACCGGTACGCCGAGCCCCTTTCGGCCGAATGCATCGTGTGTGTATGCTTATGTTATATATTATGTATATGGATTCTAAAACATGATCGGTTAAATCGGGCGGTGGTGGGGCAAACCCGACGGGCGGTGGGTCAAACCCAATGATGAGGCAAAATTTCACATTGGTTTAGGCAAATCCTACATTGGTTTAGGCAAATCCCACATTGGTTTAGGCGAATCCCACATCGGTTAATGTCAGCTCATATGATAAGATATGATGTTATGATGTGCTTCGGTATGTATATGTATGATCCGTATTTCGGGAGTAAGCGTGTTGGCACCTCGATTATTATATTTGTCTTCCGTACCTCTACGTTGCATGACCTGCGTGTCGGATGACGCGTTTTATTATTCGGTTATTATGTTCACTTTTTGTACCCGTTTTGATTATGACTCGATTTGTTACTATATCTTGCTTTGCATACTCGCACATATTTCGCATCGACCCCTTTCTTCGGGGCTACGTTTCATGCCCGCACGTGCACGCACGGTTCGGTGATCCGCCGCCCAGGGACACCTATTCTGGTCGTTCGGGAGAGCTCCCTTTATTCCGGGAGCCTACATTTTGGTACGTACACCTTCGTTATTTATATATATGTTCGTTCATGGGTACGGCGGGGCCCTGTCCCGTCATATGGTTCTGTTATGACTCTTAGAGGTCTGTAGACATAGATGTGGATTATGTACGTTTTTTGTTCGGATGCGTTGAGTAAGTTGTGTTTGGGCGGCCCATCCGCCGTGGCGTGCCTTGTCGGCTGCGAGTATGTATGCTTTGCTACGTTATGTATATTATGATAGCCTTGCCGGCTTTTGTGCAGTATATATATTTGTATGCGTCAGTTGGAACCACGTCTGATACTGATTTATGTACGAGTCGTTTGTGTGCCGAATCTGGTTAGTGAGCGCGTATGGGTGCCCAGCTCGGGCACTAGTCACGGCCTACGGGGTTGGGTCGTGACATAATATTCATTTACTAACTATTTTATCTAGCTCAAGTTTCGCAGGAGTTTTAGTGCAACGTGGAACTATTTCTTCGGCAGTGAACTGGGGCAATTTGTTGGGAAGGATAATCAGACTTCCCAACAAAGGTCAAGGGTCTACCTCAAACTTCGCTCTGCCATTCAGCTTACATCCATAACCCGATCATCGAGTTCACACGTATTCATATTCCAAAGTTCTCAAGATCGATATATTTCCTCAATCATAATGCCCAGTGTCATCATAATTCGACACTGGGGCAATATTTTTAAAAGATTTGTACCAGTCATGATTCCTTATTCATAGGTGTCGTAACTATCCCAGAACTACACACGGCCTGATTCTCGTGCAACACGAGATATGTAAGCAACTCGGAGACCGGAGCCGGCCACAATTCTCTCAAATTTTCTTTATCCTTATAGTCTCCTAAATTCTTTTAGTCGGGACAAAATGGGCTACTAAGTCAACGTCTTTGCCCAAAAATTCTTTCATCATTACCGGCCAAAGAGGGACAAGTTGTTGACACCCAATTTTGTCCCGCCTTTCTTCCAAAATATTTATTTGTGCTTCTAATATTTTTGACAACTTAAAGAATAGTTATTTATTACAATTATTAGCTTTCTATTAATATCGTCGTTATCCAACTCAAGTCTGACGTGCCGTGAAATTACGGGATATTCGATGCTAATTCCTTAAGCTTTTGTGACTCTTTAAGCACTTTTGGTGTTACTTTTCGTGTATTTAAGTCGTTTTGCAGGATAAGATTCCCGGGGAGCAAAATGGAGCAAAAATAGCTGAAATGTGGCACATGCTAGCAGCATATGCGAGTAGCATGTTGTGCATGCGAGCAGCATTTGCTGCAGCATGTGCTGACAGAGATATAAGCAATTGAAGATAGTTGGTGCAGCACCTGCGACACCACATGCGAGTAGCATGTTGTACTGAACGGTGCTGCGACATGTCTTGCACCACACATGCTTGCAACATGCTATAGTTTTGCACAACATGCTATAGTTATGCACAACATGCGACTTGCAGGTTGAACATGCGACACCAGATGCGAGTAGCATGTTGTGCACACAGGGTATTTTTGTCCACAATTTGTTCCAATTTTGGCAATGCTATAAATAGAATGCTAGGGTTTGTAAAACTCATCTTTGGCCATTTTACAAGCTTTGGAGCTAGGGTTTTTACACCACACCTTTGGAGGAGAAGATTGGAGCTCTTTAATGATAAATTTCTTAACCCTTTCTTCAATTCCTTGCTTTATATTGCATATTTAAGTGTGTTGTATTTTATCCCATTGCTTGAAACTTGTTTATGGAAATATACATTGTTAAAGTTTTGGATCAAACTCTTGTTTTGCTTATGTATTGAATGATTTTTATTTCTAACGAAGTGGGTCTTTGTTGCTTTAATTAATCTTGTTCATTAATGTTTCTTAAGGGATTAGCTAACCCTAGGACTCGCCCATTTACTTTGATTGAGCTCGGAAGAGGAAATATAGGTTTGGAAAGATTAATTAACAAGAATTTGGGTTATTCAACCCATCTAATAACTTGAGCTAGGAATAGGATAGTTACTTGAGGTTAAATTGATTGTGCTTAATATCACACTCTAAGGCTTGAAAAAGCTTAGAGTGAAATTTATTGATTTGGTTGGAAGACTTTCAATGAGATTTTAGAAATCATTATCTATCAACATAAACCTGCTCTTAGTTGTAAAATCATAAAATACATTGGATCGTTACTTGAGAGTTCCTTGTATCCATGCTTGTGGCCATTGATCATTTTACTTGCTTTCTAGATTAGTTTATATTTTCGCATTAGTTATAATTTTCTCAAAATCAAAATATTATCAAATGTTTGGCTTAGCGTAGAAAGTAATAATTCCTTACTTGTTTAAATCGCCTAGTATATTGTTCCATGTGAGATCGACCCCAACTCATAATTGGGTAAATTATATTGCATACGACTGTGTACACTTTCTCTTTGAGGAGTGGATTTGGACGTTATCAATTTTGGCGCCGTTGCCGGGGAACAATTTGGCGTATTTGGGTTAGTTTGGGATTAATCTTGCTTGCTTTGGTCCAAACTTGTGAATATGTGTTTGTGATTTTTTATGTTTCTTTGTGTTAGTTTTTATTTTTTGTTATTTATTTTTGTTACTTGTGTCTCTGTGGCATCTTGGAATGAAAATGGGTTTGATGGTTGCAACCCATATTTTGATGACCCATGTCCATATTGTGGAGGACCCCACTTTGGCAAGATTGTGAAAATTCTCCCGGGAGAAAGATGTGTGCACCGTCTCAATCCTATGATGAGAGTATTTGTAGTATATATGGTGGTCAAGGTGGACATTGGGGTGATTGTCCCAATTATTTTGCTTCCCCTCCCCCAAGTTATTCTAACGAAAATGCTAGTTGTGCTTTTGAGTTTAATAGGGACAATGACATGGCAAGTGAAAGACAAAGTGTCGGATTTGAAAGCATCATGGCAATGCTCCAAACATACTTAGATCGGGAAGCTAAGATGGAGGAAGAGCGAAAACTCATCCAACAATCCATTTTAGAAAATGGAGAAGCAAATTCCTCAATTGTCATGGAAGTGTCGACTCCTCAAAATGAAATGGTTGAAGAAGAGATTTCAAATTTAAAAGATGAGCCTGAGAATTCTTGTGACCACAACGAAAGTTGTGAAAGTGAAGAAGTGGTTCAACTTGAAGAAGAGCAAAACCTTGAAGAAGAAATCTCCAATTCTCAAAAAGAAGAAGTTGAGGAAATTTTAAAAAGCATAATGGGGAGGAATGAAAATTATGGGCAAGTCTTGACCAAATTGTGGCAAAAAGTTCAACATGGAGATGATGAAACTATTCAAAAGGTGTATCTCACCATGGATGGATTTTTACAAGCTTTGGACGACTCTCAGAATGAAGAAAAACTTGACAAGATGGAAATTTTGAGCCAAGATTGGCTAATGAATCAAGCTCAACAACTTGAAGCCTACGGGGATCACCGTGAAGGCATTTCACGGATGATGGAAGAATTTCTAAAAATGCATGTTGAGCAAAGTCGAAAGTGGAGCTACTTGAAATTGCTATCTAGGAAATTGGAGGCCGCATTGAATGCAAAGATTGAGGCATGTGATGCTCAATATCAAAGGGCCATGGATAGTAGTTTTAAGTTAGTTTCCAATGAAAAAGTGGTCAAGATTGATTTTCAAGAGCTAATGATGAATTGCCAACCGACCAACCCAAAAATAATATAAGATGCCGAAGTTGAAGAAATGATACCAGAGTTGAATAAAAAGGTTCACAAAATAATATTTGAGGACTCTAGTTCATTTGTGGGTGAGGACGTCAAAAATGGAGCGAATTTGAAAATGGAGCGCCTTAGACCGCATTCCAATCATTTTTCAACATTATGCTTGGTTAGTGAAATGGAAGTTGAACTAACCGAGCCTATGGAGAATTTTGGAGATGAAGAACAAAGTGTTTTCATTTTGAAGTTTGCTATGCCAAGAAGACAAAATGACTTGCCTCACTTAAAGGCCAAAAAGTGCAAAATGCGATACCGAGAGTTGGCCTCTTTGCTTTCCTACCACCGCCCCACGAGTATCACCGGAATCTTGATTCAAAGTTGGGGCGCAAATTCATATCTTCCAAATGGAGGGAAAAGTGATACAGGTAACCGTCGTGCCGCGACGTTAACTTAAGCACTTGGTGGGAGGCAACCTATCGTTTTAAAAATTTTAAATCGTTTTTGAAATTTTATTTTTTAGAATAGTTTAGTTTATGGTTTTTGACTAATCTGCAAAGTTTCAGAATTTTTGGAGTTGTTTTGAGCGGAGTTGGATTTCCGGAAACCCCAAACCAAAAATGTGAAAATTGCAATGCCAAGAATCTTGGATTGTTTTGCACGATTTTGTAAAACTGTCCAGCTTTTTGCAAAATGCGTCCAGTTTTTGTAAAATTGCACTATTTTTATCAGCTTTTTTTTTTTTTCATTGTGCAATGAGGACACTGTAATGTTTTTAGTTGGGAGTGACATGTGGTAGCACATTATATTTTGGTTATGCTTGATTGTGTGCCCTTGCTGGGCTTGTTTTGTGATTGTTGGTGTGGCTGTGGATAAACGTTACAAATGGAACTTGCTCAAATTTCTAAAAATTTCGTTCTTTTGGCATGTTGTGGATTAGTCACTCTTATTATTTTAGTTTCCTTCTTAGCTGCTTTCATTAGTCTTGTAGTTTAGGTGTAGGAGCTCCTTTGAGGAAAAAAATGTGGAAACTCTTGGCTTGTTTGGTATTAATAGAGTTAGTCTCTTGCATGTGAAATGTTGAAATGTGAATACCCCTCCAAATTATTTTGTGAAAGTTAAAAATCAAGGTGCATAGGAAAGAATGATCTTTGTGACAACTTTTTGGCTCATTTGGTGACTCTGTACTTTCTAGTTGTGTTTACTTTGGATTATGAGATATTGCTCTAGTTGTTCTTACTTAGGAAGTGAAATGGATCCATCTTGACTAGTTCATATACCATGTGTGGTGAGTGTTTGTTGAATAATTCTTATGTTTACTTTTATCATCTAGAACTTGTCCGGTTAGTCTTTCAATGCTAAGTTTGATTATGTTGGTTAGAGAGATGACCTTGGGCTATCTTTGTGATTTTTGAAAAAGCCTTTTTAGCCTTTCCAGCCTACCATTGCATAAATAATATCACTAGTAACCCCATTTGAGCCTATGACCTTTTCGTTGATTGCCACATTACAAGCTTTTATCTTTTTGATGAAAAGTCTCTCTTTTGAACCTTTCCCTCCTTGAACATGAAATTGTGAATTTGAGGCCAAAAGCCTAAGTTGGGGGTGTTAGTGTTGCTTGAGAAGTGGTGAAGGTTGGTGTTGTGGAAAAGTCAAAAGACAGGAAGAAAATTTGAAAAATACAAAAAGGTTGCAAACTTTTTGTGAAAAGAAAAAAAAAATGGAAAAGAACAAAAACATTAGAAATCAAGAAAATGGTTGCACAAAAAGAAGTTGGAATAATTGGGGAAATTAGTATGCAAAGGTAGGAGTGATGTTTTGAAATGAAGAGGAAAGTGGACAAAAGGTATTGTGTAGTGTTCAAGGAGGGCGTATTCACTTGTATCCCAAATACTTATCCTACCCTTCCCTAAGCCCACATTACACGCTTAAAAAGTCCCTATGTGATCTCCAACCGAATGTTCTTGAGTTAGTGATGATTGAAAATAAGGGCAAGCTTATGGTGTGATATTTGTTAGCACTAGAATTTCTTTGTTGAGTGTGAGTGACTTTGTGTTTATGTCCTCGTTGTTGTTGTTGTGAATATAGTGATTTTGGGACTTTCTTTCTTGTGAGGGCATATGGATTACGATAGATTGGTAATGTTGAAAAATTCCAAATTGAGTCAAATGAGCATGTCTAGTAAGCTAGTGGTTTTGAGTCACTTACTGAGGCTTGAATGTTGTCGCTTGATTGTTCTGAAACTCCATTGCATTTTTGAAATTGTATTTTGAAATGAGGGAGCTATTTGGTTGAAGTTTCACATGCTTGTAGCCTAATTATTGGTACCAACCAAAGTCATGAGGGTTATGCTTAGTTAAAGAATGTGCTTTGAAAATGATAGTACCACTGCCTAAGCTTGTATTGATGGATCCTCATTGAGATTTTGGTTTTGATTTGCTTGAGGACAAGCAAAGACTTTAAGTTGGGGGTGTTGATGTCTTAGTGAAATTACGGGATATTCGATGCTAATTTCTTAAGCTTTTGTGACTCTTCAAGCACTTTTGGTGTTACTTTTTGTATATTTAAGTCGTTTTGTAAGATAAGATTCCCGGGGAGCAAAATGGAGCAAAAATAGCTGAAATGCGGCACATGCGAGTAGCATGTTGTGCATGCGAGCAGCACTTGCTGCAGCATGTGCTGACAGAGATATAAGCAATTGAAGATAGTTGGTGCAGCACCTGCGACACCACATGCGAGTAGCATGTTGTGCCTGCGAGCAGCACTTAGCCGCAAAGACATGTGTCGCACCACACTTTCGTTGCACAACATGCTATAGTTTTGCACAACATGCTATAGTTATGCACAACATGCGACTTGCAGGTTGAACATGCGACACCAGATGCGAGTAGCATGTTGTGCACACAGGGTATTTTTGTCCACAATTTGTTCCCATTTTGGCAACGCTATAAATAGAATGCTAGGGTTTGTAAAACTCATCTTTGGCCATTTTACAAGCTTTGGATCTAGGGTTTTTACACCACGCCTTTGGAGGAGAAGATTGGAGCTCTTTAATGATAAATTTCTTAACCCTTTCTTCAATTCCTTGCTTTGTATTGCATATTTAAGTGTGTTGTATTTTATCCCATTGCTTGAAACTTGTTTATGGAAATATACATTGTTAAAGTTTTGGATCAAACTCTTGTTTTGCTTATGTATTGAATGATTTTTATTTCTAATGAAGTGGGTCTTTGTTGCTTTAATTAATCTTGTTCATTAATGTTTCTTAAGGGATTAGCTAACCCTAGGACTCGCCCATTTACTTTGATTGAGCTCGAAAGAGGAAATCTAGGTTGGGAAAGATTAATTAACAAGAATTTGGGTCATTAAACCCATCTAATAACTTGAGCTAGGAATAGGATAGTTACTTGAGGTTAAATTGATTGTGCTTAATATCACACTCTAAGGCTTGGAAAAGCTTAGAGTGAAATTCATTGATTTAGTTTGAAGACTTTCAATGAGATTTTAGAAATCATTATCTATCAACATAAACCTGCTTTTAGTTGTAAAATCATAAAATACATTGGATCGTTACTTGAGAGTTCCTTGTATCCATGCTTGTGGCCATTGATCATTTTACTTGCTTTCTAGATTAGTTTATATTTTCGCATTAGTTATAATTTTCTCAAAATCAAAATATTATCAAATGTTTGGCTTAGCGTAGAAAGTAATAATTCCTTACTTGTTTAAATCGCCTAATATATTGTTCCATGTGGGATCGACCCCGACTCATAGTTGGGTAAATTATATTGCATACGACCGTGTACACTATCTTTGAGGAGTGAATTTGGACGTTATCATAGTCATTGCCTATTATCATTATTAATAATATTATTATTACTATTACTATTATTACTATTATTTTTTATTTTTTCTTTATATTGCCATCACTTAATATTATAATCGTCATGATCACTTTTAACATTTCTATTTATCATCTTACGCAAAAACGCATCGCATTTATTTTATACAATTGAACCACAGCATTTACTTATTTTTAAACTTTATAAATATTATCGCAACTATTACAATATCATATAATTTTATTTTATTTTTTATTTGAGCACTAATAAATATATTTTTATATTAAGTAATATTTTAGCACGCGTTAATATATAATTACCTAAAGAGTGTCTTTCATTTTAATTTAGAAGCCTAAATAAATATGAGGAAGAAAGCATCTTAAGTCCAAGATAAAAGACTTCATACTAGCCCAATTCATATAAAATCTGATCCTTGATTTGGCCAATAATAGCCCAAAGAAGAGCCCAATCCACACAGCCCATTTTCATACCTTCCTTGCCATGTGGACGCCACGCGAGCGCCCCGTCAGCGCCACATAAGTGGCAAACGGTCACCAACACACAACCAGCACACGCTTCACACTCCTCTCACAAGCCTCTCACACGCCCAGCACCCTCCTCTCCACTTGTCACGTTTTTATTGGTCATTTAATTCAAACTTAAAACCCTAAGTTCCCAAATGCCATGAGTTGACCATCCTACCCCAACTTAACCTTCCTAAATGACTTGAATAACCCTCTGTCATATCTCAAACCCTAATCTTCTCCTCATACGCCTCCTTTCTTTTTTCTTCTATGGCAGAAAATATTTTGTCAATTTGCCCATTTTTGATCAATTTTCACCCTTCCATCAACCAAGTTCAGATTTTGCCCTTCTCAATTCGAGTAAAGATTTTGCTTTGCTGCTGATTTCAGCACCTCATAGAAAGATTTTCCAAATTTATGTATCAAGAGAGTCAAATATCTTCGATTCAGACCAAGACTTCTCCAGTTCGGGTAAGATCTGAAATCAAATCTTCAATACAAGACAAACCTTGATGAGTTCGAGCAAGGTTGACATACGTTTACCTCTGCACTTCTGTTTATATTTCCCCTTTCTAACAAAAATGAATGCTTTTTGCTCTGTCCAAAAAATAGCTATGATGCTTGCCCATAGAGATTTATTACCGTTTGAAATCCTTATCTTCAAAATCCCGCCTAAAAGTCGAACCTAAGAGCCTTAGCTCATAGCTATAAATATCACCCTTTTGCATTCATTTCAGGACATGGTTGAACAGCCACTAGGTCTCACTCTAAAATCAAAAATAATAATAAAAAAAACAACGAAAAACAGACACATATCATTCTAAATCGCTATATTTCATCTTTCGGTTTGAAATTTTTTGATTAATCCAAGCCTGTTCGAGTTCGTCGTCTTTTGAGCGTGGATCCAGGACCTAAAAGCTCTAGTTCACTGCACTCGAAAAAGGTCAGTGCAATCCCTTTCTTCCTCTCTTTTAGGTTCGGTTTGATTTTTGATGTGTATTTGTGATTTCTTGTTTGTGTGGGTAAAATGCTTTTAGTTTCGAGTTGATTCTGTGTTAATTTTGTATGTCCGATGTCGTAAAACAGTAAGTTCGTTTATCTTTTGATTATGGTTGGTGCTTATTTAGTATACTCAGTGTTTTTATTTAAAAACATGGCTTAACATCACTGTTTCACTATTATATAAAAGCATAAGAAATTTCTTTCTTTCCAGTCAAAAGCCTCTTCTATTTGTGTTTGGTTGCTGTACATATTAGGATATACACTAGTATTCTTTCTTTATTAAAAAAGACATATAATTCATGAAAATAAGTTCGGATGTAGCGAGTCATGCTTGTGGTCTTCTTCTGAATACGTTTTATTGGAATTTTTGTGAGAATATCACAACATCAGTAACATGTTATTAAAAAATAAATCCGCCGAATCTATTCGAGTATAACAGGGACCATGCTTTTTTTTTTTTTTTAGGATTCTTTAACTGTACATTATTTGAACCAAAAGAGACCTCTATCATGAAAGCTTTAATTATGCCTCTAAGTTTTATAACAAACAGATTTTAGTTAATGACTGCTTTTTTAAAGATTATAAGCTTCCTCTGATGACCAGTAGTCACATTTCATTGTTTAGATATGATTGAAGTTATGACGTTTTTTTACTAATCATGTGTACTCTTTAAGTATTCATGTTAGGATTCAGATTGCATCTATCAATGACCCCTTTTAAGTGTATTAATGTAGTTGCATTACTTACAGTTATGAAGAATGCTTTTTTTTTAATACTTTGATTAGTTCACAATCATTTAAAGTTAAACTTAGATAAAAATGAAAAAACTTTTCTCTACTGGATGTTGATCGTTTCAATGTGGCATTCCTCCATCGATTTTTACTTAATCTTTCTTGATGTATCGTGAATATACTTTTCGTAAGCCATATTACTAATCTCTCCCCCTTTTTTTTTACATGTAATGCACCCGGAGCGACAAAGAGCCTCGTTTTGAGGCTCAATATGGTTGCTGCTAAGTCGAAGACTTGCATTTACACCTTCTTGCATCCCTCTCGCCCTCGATGTCTCAAAAAAAAAAAGGGGGGGGGGGGCAGGGGGGGGGGAGAAAGAGGAGCAAGATGACGCTTCCATCTTTCATTAGCCATTGCTCTCACTCTCTCTCCTATCCGAACATGAAACGAGAACGAGGGAATAATTTCTGTTATAGTTCTGTTACAATCTTACTGTTCTTATTTTACCTGTGTGGCTATGCCTTGGATATTTTGGCCTAGAACATTTTAACTTAGAAAGGGTAGTTTATAAAGGGGAAACTAGTAGCTAACTACTTTTTTCTTATTTTTAAAGTCCTGTATAATGCCTATAACGTTTTTGATGTTCTGGAATTGAAGTATTTGTAACCCTTTTTTTTTTTACGTCACTGATAGTCTTGCGAGGAAGAAAATGCGATTTAATTATTTTTCCTTAACTTGTTGAAAACTGATTTTTTTCAGGATCTGGACAGCTTCTTTTGAGTTATTAAAAATTGATTTTCTTTATGGTGAAAGTTTTTGAACCACTAATCGTTAAACGAGTATCGGTTAAATTTTTTTACTTTAAATATGATACGAATATATAGCTTCTGCTTACAAACTTGGACTTTAAGGAAAGCTAACCAGAGGAAGTACCCAGTACCCTTTTTTTTTTTTTTTTGCCTCACTGGAACATTTTAGAGCTTACACCCTTTTCTACCATGTTTTGAAACAAATTCAGGTTTTAAGATCATTGAACATTTTCATATGATATATTCCAACAAAAAAGATATAAACTTGCCGGACTTTCTTAAAATGGTTACTTAGTTGTCGAGTTCCATTTTGAAAATAAATGACGCCAACACATATGGTTTACAAAATGATTTTTAAAAGCTATCCCACTTGTTGGAGGCCAGAGTGTTTCTTTGTTAAATTTAGAAAATCATCACGTTATTATTTGCAAAAGTTTATACTTTAATCACCTAAATACTTAGTATGAATAATTTTTTCTCACATTGCTTATAGAATATTAAATACTATATTTTTGTCACTATTTCTTATATTAACTTAAGTTTGATCGGTAACCGTAATTAACGGATTCTAATGGATGCTTAAGACCTCCCATTAGGATATTTAGAACCCTTACCTAGAATTTATTAGGTTAGTAAGACCATTAAAATTAGAGTTTATTTTAGGCATTTACTTAGTTAAAATAGGTGTCCTAATTCACCCGTTAAGATAATTAGGTGGCGACTTTTTAAGTTAAATAATGTAGGAATCACCAATATGTTATACTCCGCTTTGACCCGGTTAAAATGGGGTATAACAATATGTACTCCTTCCAACATTTCTTTTATAATTTTTTTTAAATTTAAAAATAATTTAATCTAGATTTTTCATTTTATTCTTAATGAACTAAAAACTTTATAACTATATAAATGTTATTAAATGATTAGGACCACCATAAGAAAACAATGACATGTTAATCATCACATGTTTACCACATAAATCGGAATGGAAAGATGTGTTACTTGTTTTTTTATTATATATAAGTGTCCAAGAGGGACTAACACAGCAATGAATGCTTGTACCAAAAGCTATATAAATTGTACACTTTAGTCAACTACTTTTTTATCCCACGTGGACATGTCATAGTACTGAATATTTATTCTCTTCTCACAGATATACGTATGCACTTCAATTTTAATTCTCCGACATATTTATTTCTTCCGTGCACTTTTACTTGTTCACTTGTGACTTTTCAAGATCTTTAAGAGTTAATAAATGAAGTACTCCTTCCGTCCCATATTACTCGGTCACATTACTAAACTACTTTTTTATCCCACGTGGACATATGTCATAGTACTGAATATTTATTCTCTTCTCATGTATACACGTATGCACTTCAATTTTAATTCTCCGACACACTTATTTTCTCTGTGCACTTTTACTTGTTCACTTTTGACTTTTCAAGTTCTTAAGAATTAATAAATGAAGTACTCTTTCCATCCCATATTACTCGGCCACATTACTAACTCCTTCCATCCTATATTACTCGGCCACATTACTAAACTACTTTTTTATCCCACGTGGACATATGTCATAGTACTGAATATTTATTCTCTTCTCATGTATACACGTATGCACTTCAATTTTAATTCTTTAAGAATTAATAAATGAAGTACTTCCTCCCTCCCATATTACTTGGCCACATTACTAAGAATATATGTCCAAATTACTTGTTCATTTACAAACCAAGAAAAAATTAATTAAATCTGTCCCATTTTACCCTCTCTGTTCCATATTACTTGGCCACATTACTAAAAATATATGTCCAAATTACTTGTTCATTTACAAAATCAAGATAAAATTAATTAAATCTTTCCCATCTTAGCCTTAATATTAAATGTTCTTGAAAATAGTCAATTTGATTAGATTGTATTTATTGGAGAGAGATAAAGGTAAGATAGTAAAATACATCTTTTATTTATGATTTCTTAAGAGGCGTGCAAAAGAGAAAGTGGCAAGTAATATGGGACGGAGGGAGTATATATTTTATCATAATATTCATATTTATTGGTGTAAGTCTCAATAGCCTTGGAATGATTTGAAATTGAGTAATTAATGTGAAGGGTAAAATTAATAATAAGAACAAAAATTTCTTAATGTGAAGGGTAAAATTAATAATAAGAACAAAAATTTCTTTCTCTTGATATGTTAACGTGGACAAGTAAAAGTGAACGGAGGGAGTGACTTTTATTCTCGTTTTCCTTCTTTGTCAATACTTTAATCGTGAAGAGAGGACGAACAATAGCAATGCAAATTTGTACCAAAAGTTATATAAATTGTACACTTTAACCAACTACTTTTTTATCCTACTTAGACATATGTCATAGTACTGAGTATTTATTCGCTTCTCATATATACACGTATGCACTTCAATTTTAATTCTCCTACACATATTTATTCCCTCCCTGTACTTTTACTTGTCCGCTTTTGACTTTTCACGTTATTTAAGAATTAATAAATGAAGTATATATTTTATCATGATATCCATATTTATTGATGTATAGTCTTAATAGCCTTAGAAAATGATTTGAAAATGAGTAATTAATGTGAAGGGTAAAATAAGAAGAAGAATTTTTTTTTCTCTTGATATGTTAACGTGAATAAGTAAAAGTGAAGGGAGGGAGTGACTTTTATCCCCATTTTCCTTCTTTGTCAATACTTTACTTATTTTACTCTCCTTTGCATTCTCTGATTATTGTTTCTTCACATTTATAAAATGTATTACTTTATATTTTCATTTCAGAATTAAAATTTGGTGATTTACGATATAACATACATCTTTCTAATTTTGATTTTTTTGTAACAATTCTTTTTATCTATAATTGTTAATATAAAAAATTATAATATATTTTTTAATTAATTTAATAAAAATATTTTATTAGTTTTGCTTTTAAAAAATTCAATATATACAATAATGAGATGTTTGGATCTGAACAGTTAGTTAATTGAGATGGATATCAGCCTGTTGATATACATATAAGACATTAAATAATTTAAAAGAAAAAATCTAGAATCAAAATTTTAATTTTCCCTCATATTTTTACTAATTTTTTTTCACATCGATGAACAATTTTCATTGCATGAGAATGAGAAAAAAGTCAGACTCTTTCCATCTCAAAGACTTAATTCCATCATATGTTTTTCCATTATATGTTTTTAATTTTTAAACTCTATTTTTTAATTATAACTAAAGTGATGGTACATAAAATACATTTTGTATATGTTGCTATATATAATAACAATTAGAATATTTTTAAAAGTTATTTTCAAAATACAAACATTAAAGACTCATTTCATATATTGCTAGTTATTCTAGAAACGTGTATGGCCTGCAAGGTATAGTGGTCGTGTCAAGTGATAAATGGTTGTTGCAATGGAAAAATATACTACAATAAATTTGGCATGATTTGGAAAAAGAAATGTCTATCTTTGTCACAAGCAAAAGTGAGTTCCATAATTGTGAAAATCATGTCATTATAATTAGGGCAAAGGTGCAAATACACCTCTTAATTTTGTAATTTAGAGCAGATATACTTCACATTAAAAAAATGATGTATATATATCCTTGCCATTACAAAATGGTGCAAATATACTCCTGACCTTATACAAATAGTGCAAATATACCCTTTTCGCTAACGGGATTTTTTTATAAATTATTTAGATTATTTTTTAATTAAAAAAATGCCATGTGGCTTTTAAAAAAAGTCTACTCATTTTTTTGAGTAGACATATTTTTCTAACACCACATGGTAAATTTTTTTCAGGTGGATCGGATCTGGTTCGTTTAAAAAAATATCTCTATGGCTTTAAAAAAAATAAGTCTATCCATTTTTTTAACGAACCAGACCCGACCCACCAGAAAAAAAATTATCATGTGGCTTTAGAAAAATATCTCTACTAAAAAAAATGGGTGGAAATTTTTTAAGGCCATGTGATGTATTTTTTAATTAAAAAATAAACTAAGTGATTTAAAAAAAAAACAGTCAGCAAAAAGGGTATATTTGCACCATTTTATGATAGCAGGGGTATATTTACACCACTTTTATAATAGGAATATATTTCATTTCTAAATCACAAAGTTGAGGAATATATTTGCACATTTTCCCTTATAATTATTAACGAAAGAAAAGGCGGAGCTTGATTGGCGCTAGGCATGAAACATGCGTGGGTCAATTTTGCCAAACTTAGTTGAAAAGGGCAGACGCATCGGATGGAGCTTTCACTAAAAAGATGAAATAAATACTTACTAGAATTGATATGTGCCCAAATCAGAGTAGCATCGTAGGCAGACGTTCAACTCTTAACTTTTGCTGCGGATTATAAATTTATGTGTAAAAAATTACTAAAAATAATAAATGATAGATATAATTCATAACTTTAAAAATATAATGAGTTTAATATCAAAAATCTAAAGACTGAACTCATAAAGTTTAAATCTTAAATCTGCCTCTAAGCTAAACAACAATACAACAAACTAAGAGCAAGTCCATGAATCTTAGAGCCCATTTGGATTGGCTTATAAGTTGGTCAAACCAGCTTATAAGTCATTTTTAACTTATTTGGGTGTTTGGTAAAATAAAAAACAACTTAAATTAAATTAAAAAGTGCGTAAAAAAAGCCAAAATCAAAAAGTTGCTCAACCCCAACTTATTTTTTTTGGCTTAAAAGCCATTTTGGTTTAACCAACAACTTTATCCTTTTATCCCTTATATTTTCTGTTAGTTTCAATACTACCCTTAACTCAAAAAACCCTTTAAGCACTTTTATCCAAACTGTTTATTTATAAAATAACTTTCAGCACTTAAAAAGTATTTTAAGCACTTATATTTAAAGTCACATTTTTTTAGCTAATCCAAACGGACTCTTAGTGAGGTAGCTAGATAGTGAATAAAGATGTTGGAAAGAAAAGGATCGACTCAAAAGTAACTTTAGTCGTTGTATCACTATTTTTTTATTTTTAAAAAGTGCAATTTACATGAGAATATTTTCACACAAAATTCAAAGAGATTTTCCTAAAGAAATCTGAAAACTCTTAGTTCTATTGTATTTACAGGGGGTTGAAATTTTTCTAAGAAAATCCTCAGTATGTTTGGTTCCATTAAGCGAAAATATTACTTGAAACTTACCTGAAAAAAAATCTACAAATAAAAATATCTACAGAACTAGTAAAGACAACATATGTAGTTTAAACGTCTTTGAGAACTTAATGATCTACTTCAGTATCTCAGATTGGTCTCATCTTGTAATAATAACTTACGTAGTAGATCAGTAGTACTCATATACTACCAACAAAGAAAAAGGGTAATGCATCTTTCAACTTGTAATGCTGCTAGTGCTGAATTTCCTTTTCATATTTCTGCACTTTTATTTTTTTTCGCTCTGTCCCTTCCACTGAAATCCCATTTTGGAAATTTAACATAGTTTGGGACTTTGGGTATTGCGTTGATATTTGAAAAAAAAATAAAAAAAATTGAAGGAATTTGGATCGGGCCACCCATGCGGGCTAACCCAAATCCATGTAAATAAAATCCGTAATATATATTTGTTATATATTTATTATTTAACCATTGTGCCGCTTCAGGGAGATAAAATAAAAGACCTTGACAATTAATAGAACGATACTTTTTTCTCCATTCCAAAAATAGAAGAAAAATTTCCCTTCCTCTCTCATTGAAAGTAGTTCAAGTAAAGAATTCTTGAAGAAGATTCTACTAAGAAAAGTTGGGAATGATATCGTGTAACAGGTACGCGATTATGGATTGTGACTATTTCGGTGTAGTTCATGTTTCATAAACATGTGATTGCACTGTTAGACTAGTGAAACAAATTCAATGATCCTACAAACTATGTTTTTGTTTAATTCTTCAAGAATGATATTTGAAGTTAAGGGAAAAAATCATTTCTGAAAAAATTACATGTATTTATTTCATTTGAAGAAAAGTTGATGTTTAATGAGGATTTTTTTTTTTTTTTTTAACTTTAAACTGACCTCAATCCATTTTGCACCTATACAAATTTTTTGTAGGAGTGATATGTATCTTATTTTAATTTTTTTTCGATGATATGCACCCCGATCTTTGCATTTTCTTACAAAACTCTAGAAGTTCCATTTATTTATTATTTAAAAAGGGTAAAATAATATTTGATTGTATGAGAATTTTGACCCTTCTTTGAGCACCAATAACCTTGAATCTCAACGTACAATCTTAACATAAAAGGGAGGGACAAAGAAAAAGCTTGATGGGTTTGCGGGAAGAGATGAACAATATCAAATTTTGGATTTGGATGGAGTTTGGAACACTAAGCTCTGAAAATTGTTATTTATTAGTTTTAGAATCTCTAAAGGCACAAATTACTTTATGAGAAACTGTAATTGTGTTTTTATTATCTTACTCTCTTAAATAATTTTAAGAATAATTTTTTTTTACGGTTCTATAAGAAAATGGAAAGATTATGGTGCATAAAACAAAAAGAATTAGAACAGGTGCATACGTCGTGGTGCACAGTGCAAAGAACTCTTAAAAACTAGTTCAAACTGGAATTTTTTGTTTGAAGTTTGGAAAGAAAAAATTGACATAATATATAGAATAATTAACTCAATTAACAACTCATTTTAGTCATAAACTCAAAATAACCCTAAATTAAAAATAATAGCCAACCGGATATATTTTATAATTTTCATTAGCCCGAAAATGAATCTCCTGTCTCTTTGGAGCCGGCACCACCCCGCGGTTTCTAACCTTCTTCCCCTTTCACCTTCTGCCACAAATCCCTTCTTTTCCTTCCACCTTCCATAGCCAATGACTCTCGCCATACTTCCTATCTTTCTTCTTTTTAGATATGTCATGGCGTTTATGTTGCTGGGATTGATAGTTTTTTCTCAGTGTGGTGAAGAGTGGATTTTGAGATCTTTTGAAGTGAGTATCAGTGATGGGTTAGGATTTTAATGGTGGTTGATAAGTGCTTGTAATGCAGTGTGTAACTTGTGTATTTACTCTGTATAACAGGTGTATAACAATCTGTTATACAGTGTTTATACAATATATGGTGGTGGTTTAATGGTTCATTAGGGGGTGGGCACAGTGTGTATAACAATTTTTGTTTTGTTCTTCTTCTCCTCTTTTTCCCCTTTTCTAAAACATGAATATAAATATTATACAATATTTATACACTACATATATACAGTATCCAGAGTATGTATTCAATGTGCATGAGGTGCATAAACATTTTTTAAAAGTCGATAAATGAGGTACATTCACATTATAATGTGTATAAACAATGTATATCCACATTATAATGTGTATAAAGAATATATATTCACATTATCACGTGTAAAAACAATGTGCATCCACATTATAATGTGTATAATGCACTATACATGAAGTGTTCACCCTATCTTAATCTCTCCCGCACACGTCGTTTTTTTTAAAAAACTTTTTGGCAGTAGCCCGTAGGTGAGGATAATGGTTGGAGTGGAAGGATAGGGGGTGGTTGAGGGTTAAAAAGTGGCCTGCCTTTATTTTGGGGACTGAGGGGTGTGGGAAATAATTTGTGTGAAAGGACAAACGATCATGTTTAGATTTTATTTGGCTAGTTGGCTAGTTTTAGTTAACACAAAATTTATGGCCACACTGTAGTGCATATTATTAAGTGGGCGGCTAATTGTGTTTTTGGATTTTTGCAAACAATTTTTTTTAATAAAATCTTTAAAAAAAGGCAAAAAGAAAAATTATGGCCAAACCGACCCTTAATCAAATTGAAGCTGATTCACATCTTTAAAATGTAGAATGCTCTTTTTTTTTTTTTTTTTTTTTTTTTTTTTTTAATCTGGTGTTTACGGCCAATAAATGCATCAGTTATACTCAGCTACATGGATGAAAGTAGTCCATCGCATTTATGGCCACAAAGAAATTTTGAGAGATCAAAATAAAACTTCACCTAGAAAAATATACTCCGCTATCCATGGCAGCTCTATATCGATCCATGACTCACTTGTTGAAATATGAGTCCCGAACTTAAATGACGGAAAAAAATTCAAATGGACCGAACGAAAAAAAAAGGTGTCCAATCTACCTATAGGGCATATAATTCATGTGCTATGGGGGATATCACTAACGGCCGTTAAGCTACAAGTTAAACTGAAATTGAACATATATTGATCGAATGAATTAAGTATGACTAATAATTAAGTATTAGTAAAAGTCTAAATTGTATCTCGATAAGGTCCTGGGAGGATGACTCAGAGGTGTCCGGCGCATGGAGAATCAATGAAAACCCTAACAAATGCAAAAAATATAAATAATAAATATTTTTAAATGATATATTTTTAAAAAGCATTTTAATTTTTAAGGACTAACGGGTGTCCAGCCATAAATCGGTCTAAACTTCATGAAAAAATGTGTGAAGTTCAATATTATATGCCTGAAGTTCATGCAGAAATGATTGAAGTTCTGCCATATGCATGTCTAAACTTCATCTAAAAATATCTGAAGTTCTGCCATATATGGGTCTGAACTTCATGTGAAAATGTCAAAAGTTGGCCTTGATAAATCATGTCAAACTTCAGACAAAAATGTTCAAAGTTTGGCCTTGACAAGGTCATACTGCTAAACTTTAGATACGAATTTTTGCAACTTCAATTCTGTATATTTGACATTATTTTGATGTGAGTAAATTTACAAAAAGAAAATTTACAACTTTGGCTACAGCTTAAACAAATATTAAAAAATCAAGTACATATGCACTTTGCCCCGAGATATATGATCGTTGCACGCATTTAGAAAAAAGGGAAAATGACATAACACTACTACTTTTAAGACTCTATATTACAAAATATAATGATATTTTTTCTTATTTACAAAACATAACAATAAATTTACAAAATATATCGAATCTTCATTTTTCATACTTTAAAAAAAAAAAAATCGCTCAAAGCTTAAAAAATTTAAGTTTTTGTGTATGAAAACTGTATGAAATGTGTATATGTGAGCGAAATTTTTTATACAATTTTCAGACACAAAATTGTGAGCGAAATTTTTAATACAATTTTCATACACAAAATTGTGAGTGAAATTTTTAAGTCTTGAATATTGTATGAAAGTTGTATATAATGTTGTTGTATTAATTTTCAGAAACATAACATGAACTTTATACACATAAAATGTGAGCGAAATTATAAGCCTTGAATGAGATATACATATTTCATATCGTTTTCATTCATAAAATTTTGAGCGAACTTTTTAAGCCTTGAACGAGATATACACATTTCATACAATTTTCATACACTAAATTTTGAACGAACTTTTTAAGTCTTGAACGAGATATACACATTTCATACAATTTTCATACACTAAATTTTAAGCGAACTTTTTAAGCCTTGAGCGAGATATAATGTTTCATACACTAAATTTTGAGTGAACTTTTTAAGCCTTGAGCGACATATTCACATTTCATACAACTTTCATATATAAAATTTTGAGCGATTTTTTTAAGACTTGAGGGAGAAAACAAAAATTAAAAATTAAAAAAAAAAATCTAAAAATAACTTGAGCAAAAATTCCGTATATGTTTTGTAAGAAATATATTGGTATTATTTGTAAACTGAAAAGTCTCGTCATATTTTGCAAATATAACTATTCTTATATATATATACACACTAGGGGTGACAATTTTGGCCCAGACCCAATTGACTCGCCCAACCCGCCCAAATTTTCATGGGTTTGGGCATGACATACAATTATGATGGGCTAACCCAACTTAACTCATTTATCCAAGGTAGCCCAAAGCAATCCATTACTTTAGCCCAAATTGACCCATTCACTATTGGGAAAATGATATAAACTACCTACTTAAGACTCTTTATTACAAAACATAACGATATTTTTTCTTATTTACAAAACATAACACTACAAAATATAAGAATCTTCATTTTTCATTTTTTTTAAAAAAATATTTTTTTAAAATTTATTAAAAATTACTTTTTTATGTTTTATTTTTTAAAAAAATAAATTTTTATTTTTATTTTTAATTTTTTTTGCTCAATGCTTAAAAAAATCAGTCAAAATTTTATGTATGAAAAATTGAGGATGCATTGTGTCAAAATTTGAGTATAGCTTGAAAAAATAAATTTATAATTTGTTTTTAAAAAATACTGATTTTTGATTTGTTTAAAGTTATGAATATTGTAAAGAATTGAGTCAACTAGGGTGAGTTGGGTTACGACCCATTATTTATTTATCTTGACAAATTTCATTCTGGCCCAAATATCTTTCTTTGGGTAGGGTTGAAACATTAAATGGCATCTTGATTAATTCAACTTCAAATTAAATGGCCATTCTGCACACCCCTAATATACATATAGGGGAAATTTATGTGGCGTAGAGAACATATAAGAAGTATTTACATTTAGTAACTACACTTTAATTACATATGGTAGCTAAATGATATATTTCAATTACACAAGGTAATTAATACCTCTTAACATACGGTTCCTTCCTCTGCATCAAAGTTATTCCAATGTATTCAATCTTTTCCCTCAATCCCAAGCGCTCTCTCTCTTATCTCTCAACTCTCTCTCCTTTTTCTCTCTCTCTTTTCAACAATAGATTCACCAAAATGTCTCTCTCCATACGATTTTGAGTGTATTTCTCATAATCACCATTAAAAGAGAGCTCCACCATTAAAACAGAGCTCCGTCGTTAGCTTCTCCTTCGAAATCGAATCAAATTTGGCTGGATCCGTCATTGGCTTCTCTCCTCCACCGCCGCCACCTTCTCTGGCCCTCATTTCTCCTCTACCGCCGTCATCTTCTATGACCGGAATTCATGGCAATTGACCGAATTTTTCTCACATCTGAGTGTATAGATCTCCGCCGTCGTCTTCTCTAGCCCTCATTTCACCTCCACTGCCGCCGTCTTCTATGGCCGGAATTCATGGCCAATCGACTGAATTTTTCTCAGATCTGAGTGTATTTTCTCATATCTAAGTGTATTTTATTTCTTGTATCTCAGATCTGAGTATATTTTATTTTTTGTATCTCAAATCCGAGTGTATTTTATTTCTTGTATCTTAGATCTGATTGTGTTTGAGTGTATTCATTTTTTAAGTGTAAAATAAAGTGTTTCTTATGTATTTTCCGCATGTATTTCGAAGGAGATCTTTTTGTATACAAATGAATACAAGGAATTTGAAACAAGTGAATATCCCTGTATTTTTTGGCATTTATGTTGTTTGAATACATCCGAATTGAATACAAGTTACTGTAGCTACGATATATAATTTGCAAAAGTGTAGTTATGCCTAAAAAAAAAAAAAAAAACCAAAGTGTAGTCATTTGTGAAAATTGCCCTATATATAGGTATTCTCCCTTATAAAATGGAAAGAAATTTTTACAGCCCATAACTATCTCTAAGACTTATTTATTAGTAATAGCTACCTTTTTTTAATTATATTTGGTAGCTTAATTATTTATCAAATTACCATCTATAACTTGTTTTTGTAACTGCAGTGTATTTCCCTAAAAATAAGATACCTCTCTCCCACTTACCCACAATCTTTTTTTTTTTCAAATATTTTTCTCTCACCTATCAAATCTATTTTCTCCCTCACCCCTCTTTCTCTCTCCGTTCCATCTCCTAGTCTTTTAAATTGATTTTCTCTCACCTACCAAATTTATTTTCTCCCTCACCTCTCTTTCTCTCTCTGTTCCATCACCTACCCTAGATCTCATTTTCTTTTACAAATCAGAAGAATCCTACAATAGTAGCAGCAGCCATGGTTGACGACGGAGTGAACTTTATTTAAAAGAGCCATGGTCGACGACGAAGTGAAGCCATAGTCGACAACAAAGTGAAGCCATGGTCGACGACGGAGTGAAAAAAAGAGCTCTAACAACGGTGAAGGACGACGGAGTGAAGCTTTATTAACTAGTCCAATTGAAAGTCCTTATCTCCGGATAACGTCCTTTTTGTAACAATGGAGACGACTCGCTTCTTTCCCATGAGAACACCATTGATGAGAGTTGTGGAGCTTCATGCCCACCAAGTGTTTGATAAAATGTTTCAGTATATTTCAGTGTATTAACAAATAGTATATTTAATTATCAGTATATTATTTCGCTGTATTTCAATGTATTTATCTTTTTTTTTTTTGGTGTAAATATAGTGAATGTTCCAAATATAGAGCCTATTTTTACTACACTTTGTTTTTACGACTTTTGTATTTCGCTGTATTTCTGCATTTTGTATTTTTAATTTATGAAACAGTTTTTGATATATTTCATTGTATATACGCATACTACAACTTTGTATTTCTTAAACAATTAACCATTTTTCATTATATTTCAATGTATATTTTTCGGTGATAAAAGTTGAGAGAGATTCGTAAGCTTTTATTGAAGAACAACTGTTATGCGTGATTTATGGGAAGTTTTAAATTGAATCCCATAATTTTTTTTTTTTTAAACTGTTCCATAAATAGGGCCTAATTTTACTCTTCAGTGATTTGTGTGACATATGGTTGATTTAACTTCACTTACTATTTAAAAAGGAAAAGAATATTATGTTAAAAAAATGTAGCCTATTTTTCCTCTCAGAATTTTTTTTAAAAAATATGTTCCAAAAATAGAGCCTAAATTTACTCTAACGTGTTTTGTATTTTTCTGTATTTCGCTATTTTTCACTGTATTTCAAAAATGCCAGATACAACTGAAATACAGCAAAAAGCAGCTACAAATTATAAATCTTTAACTTGTAGCTACAACTAGTTAAAAGTTATTAAAGGATAGCTATTTGTGTAAGTTTTACAAATGGAAATTGGTTAGCATAACTGGGCTACCGAAATTGAAGGGCCCAACCAATTAGGCAACTTCACTTGAAGTGATTGCACGGATTGTTCTTCAAATGGACTGGTCTTTACTTTTTTCCCTTCAAATGGACAGGTCTTTAATTTTTTTCTTTTAAAATCAAACTCATGCCTAGCGAAGCATAAGGTGTCGTTTGGTAGGAGGATAAATTATCCCATATAGATGGGATTGGGTGGGATAAGATAGGATTACTAATCCCACCCTTTATGTGGGATTACTAATCCCACCTTTTATCCCATATACATGAGATTGGATGGGATATCAAAAAAGTTATCCCACCAATCAAACATAGGATTAATAATCCAGCCTATCCTATCCCTCCTATCAAATGACTCCTAAGTTCTTTAAGGATCTTTGACATAATTTGTAGACATTATGATGAGGGACATAAGTTCAATTTTAAACGATAAAAATTAAATGTCAGCGCAAATTAAAGGCAAAAGTGCAAATGACCACTTCACTTCGCTGCAAGCTAATGGTAGGGTCCATGAGGAATGGCCTTAATGCATACTAAAAATGACTTGGACCCTATTGCAAACATAGTCCATCCTGAAATCCTAAAATGTCAACAAGTGTTTGTGTCATGTAATCAAGTTGCTGTAATGATCTTTCTTTATTGGGCGGTTCTGATAGTAATGATTTTGTAACTATGTTCACAAATATGATAAAATAGTCATTCTAATTAGTGAACAGTATGTTATTCAACTGGATATTTTAATGACATATGGATTCAATTTAGTTATCATGCTGAAAATGTCACTCTCACCATTTAAGAGCAACATTCCAATCCTATTTAATGTTCATTTTATTCACCTGCCCTTGCCTCTACTAAAATCGTTTAATGGTGATATGAATCTAATTCTAAAATTATTTGAAAATCTTAAAACCACAAAAGATTATTGGCTCATTGGCTTCTAAGTGTTGTCCCATTTAACAGTGAATGGCCATTATTTAGTGATTATAAAAAGTTATAGAGTATAAATTTTATTTATTGACTGTGTAAAAGATAATTTACATAATTAGATCATTTAAAAGGTAATTGCAAATAGTTCCGTATAAAATATTGTCATTGGTAATTTTAAAATAAAGGGAAGCATTCATTTATAAAAGGCCAAAAATATATTGATAATGCATATAACTTAAATTGCCAATTATTAATATTACAAATTCTTTGACCAAAAAAATATATATTACAAATTCCAATTTTTATGATCTTATTTTCAGTTTTACAAATCACAATTTTATGCTCTTATTTTCAATATTATCAATTTCAAATTTTATGGAGGGTTACCTGTGGGTATTTTTTTCCGTGACCTGATTGCTTTAAAATTTATTTACATTATCGATATATATAAGCATGTAAAATGTACCATCCAATTAGGAAAACAAGAACTTGAAGTATTAAGTTAATTACGTTGGACCAAAAAAGGTATTAAGGTAAGAAAGGCTAAAGAAGTTTTAGTTTGGATGAAAAAAGTACTAATTCTTATTACCGAAAAAGCAACCAAAACTTCCATCCCATATTAAATTAACCCTAATATAATGATAGAGTTTCAAAGAGAAAATGGTTATCTTTCCATGATCCCAAAATAAGAAGTACTACTAGTAGAAAAGTAGGAAGAATAAGAGCTCAAATGAACTATCAGCATTAGTACACATAAAATAAATTTTATTCCATTTGAATCTTTCTTCAGGCACGACCCACCACAACAATAAACATCACAAATATTTTACATATATATATATATATACCTGCTGTAAAAATGTACATAAATGGAAAAACATTGAAATATTAAGTGATACATGGCAACAATAATAGATTAGCCCAGTACCCATTATACACCAGGAAAACAAGCAGTAAAATCCACCATATGGACTAATGTAATAAGTAGAAAACATGAAACAAACATCAGAAGTATAGCTTTTATGTACTAATAAGCCAAAAGTTTATCTGAAGCCTCAGATATATGATGCTTTCAGTTCAGTTTCCAACACCAGGGCTGGGAATATCTTCATGTTGTCTATAGACATCATCAAAGACGACACTGTGATCTCCACCATAATCCTCTGTTGTCTTAATTTCCCCTGAAGTTTCTTCAGTGTGGCTATTGAACTTTGTCATAGGACTAGCCCAACCCCCACAACAATCTCGAGCTGTAGCCCTTAAGAGTTGCCCATGCAGTAGCAACAAAGAGAACAAGACCACAAATAACATCATATTGGCTTTGGTTTTCATTGAAAAGTAAATGAGGAAGTGAATGTATAAAGGGTGTGTAGTGGAAATGCATTTTTATAGTAATTCATGAACACGCCTATAATCATATTGATTTGAAGAGACAAAGAAAATGCAAAGTTCATGATTACACTAGAGGGACCATATGTTGAAACATTCACTTGGGGAAGCTAGATTATTCTGCATGATCTTTTTTGACACGACGACGACATCCGTTCTTGATTTCACTTATTACTTTACTTTTTCCCAATTGGGGGGTCAAATTCAATAATCTCTTTCTTTTTTATTCTCCATTTCTAATTCTGTAGTTCTAATTCTAAAGCTTCCAAACCTCACCTACTGCAAAAGCTAAACATAATGTTACTAGCTTGATATATCTACTACCTTGCAAATGGAACTTAGACGGGTGCTAGATTTGACCCCTTCTTTTTCTTTTTTTGGACCAAGATTTGGCCCCTTCTTCAAATAACAAAATTGTGGATTTTTCTCTTTAGTAGCCAGAGCCCAACTGGCTTAATTGGGGACCTACTGATCTATATGGAACTCCTATCTCACCCACCTTTTCAATCAAACAATAAATAAAGCACATTATTAATTTGTCCTAAGATATACTCAAATCAAAGGTAGTGTATATATAAAAGATAATTACGATGTATGTTAATTAGGATAATAATATTATCAAAATTAACCCATATTTATAAATAAATCTTACAAAAAATGACCCACTCTCTTCTCCACCTACTCCTCTCTCTCTCTCTCTTTCCCTCTCCCTCTGAAAATACTAGAAAGCTGCAGTAGCAGAGAAGAATCGATCATGGATCTTGAACTATGAGAAATATTATTCTCACATGTACGATTACCGCATAACCAATGTATCGTTGATGCCTGGGACCAAATTTTTTTTCTCAGACCAACGAGACCCAATAACTTAATTAATAAATGGACCTAAAATTAATGTGGGTTAACCAATCTTCACATGCAGCTTACTTTCATCAAAATTCATGAAGATCGAAGAGAGTCTCGGTGCATATTATCATAATTATTAAAAATTATTTTGATCCTCAGGTTTCATTTCCAGTCCTCCACTGTCAAAAAAATCATCTTCCAAGTACAATTGTGTATAAGTGCGTATTTTCGTGTATAATATTGTATAAGTATATTTTTAGTGTGTATACCTACACAATATACAATATTGTATAATTGTGTATAAATGTATATAAGTGCATATTTTCGTATATAATATTGTATAAGTATATTTTTTAGTGTATATACCTACACATTATACAATATTATATAATTGTGTATAAATGGGTATAAGTGCGTATTTTCGTGTATAATATTATATAATTATATTTTTTAGTGTATATACCTACAGATTATACAATATTGTATAATTGTGTATAAGTGCGAATTTTTCGTGTATAATATTATATAATTATATTTTTAGTGTATATACCTACACATTATACACCTTCAAACACCTATATACATAAATAATGTACATATCTTTTGTATATAAGTGTATAAGACTGTATAAAAGTGTTTTTGGGCCAAAGCTTTGTAATGTAAGTTTTGAGCTACTTTTTTGCAATATCAGTGATCAAATTGTATATTTTTGAAATTTTCCATATATATAATGTTGTGCATACAAATTTCTTTATTTCTTTAATTTTTGGTCTAAATGTATACTCTTATTATGTTTCCAAGCAACAGACGAGCGAAGAGATTTTTATTTCTTGGCAGTCAAGAATGAAGAAACCCCACCAATATAATTGTTTTTCAACAATAGGCTGTATATCTCATATATCGAGAGGATAAGATCACTAGAAGTTTAGATTGCACCAAATTGTGGGGTACGTGGGGGAGAGATCACACCTAGGATTTATTCACTTCGTCTTTTTAGCACAAAGTTTAGCTTGTGTTTTTTAATTAAAATCCGGAAAGAATTATTGCATATTAGTGACAACGTGGTTACGTCATTGGATATCTCATAGTATCTCTGATGTAGTTTAATTAGCACGGTATTAATCATATCGCTTCTTCATCGTAATTTTGGGGTAGAATACAAAATCAGATACTGTCTCCTTTCTTGTTTCTCATGCTCGCATTTTTAACCCAAAAATTTGCCAGATTGGTGTATAGTGCAAGGCTCAAATATTATACAAATTCTCTTAATTCTACTAATTACAACAGTACTAAACTCCTTATACCACCATATTGAAACGTAGTAATGATTATGACATGCTGTATAAGTTTCTTCATAAAAGAATTGAAAGGGTTTCAGATTTTTTTAATTCTATCCTAAATTCTGTAATAACATAATTTAATTCCAACATTACAATAGTTGGCACTAGGTTAAGCAACTCCATCATTGAAATTCCAGAAATTGGCGTTGACTTTCGCCTTAAATTTCCCCTTTTTCTTTTCATTTAGGAAACCAAAAAAAAGTACGGCTGGGTAATTGTTTTAAGAAATTCTAACAAATTACATACACATAGACAGAAGGACTTATGATAATTATCGATTTCGAGATGGACTATTAAAACAAAGGGCTTATAAATTTAGTATACGAATTTATTTTCCTTCTACACCACGTAAAGATTGTTTGATGGATTTGTAAGAATATCTTGAAACAAAAATACGAATAAGTGACTCTTTAATTTGCTCATTGTTATATTTACATCTGTACGAAATTCGAAAAGGAAAAAAAAAGGTCACTTGTCCATTAAGCGACTTCAATATCAAAGTTGCTCAATCAAATGCTGTGCCTTCTAATTTTGGATTTTTTTTAGAAGATATACTACTAATATTTGGGTAGATATTGATAATTTGATATAATTGAAGTCAAATAACTCTGTATCCAAAAAAAAAAAAAAAAAAAAAAAGTCAAATAACTCAATAGGATCACTAAAGGATCTAGATGACGCTCACAGCATAAAAATCTAACACATAACTTGGGGCATAAAATTAAGCTGCGAATTTAGGTCCCAACTTGGAAATGTTACACAACTTGCTGGCCATGCTAGTGTCATGCCCTCAATTTTTTCTTGAATTTTAAACAACTTCTCATAATGTAATTGTATTGTTTAATGATGACATACCAAAAGGAATTTCAGTAGTCCCATCTTCCAAGCAAAACTACGTTTGAAATATTAAAGAAAAAAAGGAGAAGAACAAGTAGAACAATACTTACTATTTTGTGAAGAACAAGTAGAACAATACTTACTATTTTGTGATACTGTTGTATTATGTATGAATTTTCCTCTACGTATTATTTTTAATCCGTGAGCATAATCCGGAATTGTTTTACTATGATAAATAGCAAGTCCTTTAGCATGCAAGCAAGAGCGAAGCAGTGACGTTATTAAAATCTAAAGTTCTTTTTTTTTTTTTTTTTTGTCAAAATTTCTATAACAGAGTAAACTAGTCCAACTGTCTAAGGACATCAGCAACAGGATATTAAATGAGAGTAGGTGAGTCAATTTTATTCCTTGTATGTTTCCTTCAAAAAAGTTTGTAAAGACAAAAAGGAAAAAGTAAATAAAAACACTTTGCAAAGACAAAAAGGAAAAGCAAATGGGCACTTTGACTGTTTGACAAAGAAATGCTAATTTTCGCACTTTGAGAGTTGCTGGTTTAATTTAATGTGTGCTAGCTTAGTGCTAGTTTTTGGCTGTTTATTATTTTCACCACTTGTTAAGATCGACAGTGACGAATTAGAGAGAGATAAGAATAATGATATAATTCTTTCTCTCTTTCATTCATCATAACGACCTCCTTATATACAAGAAGTGTGTATCTCACTACTGGCCTAATAAGGTAACTATATTCTAAAAGAACTAAAATCATATTTTATCATAATTACAAATTCACCATAAATAATTATTACAATTATGCTATGATGGGGTTCCTACCGACTTAGGGTTTTACCGACACACCGATGTGACCGGACAAACTGGTCCGGTCACATTCGGTCTCAATATCCTCCTCGCCCCCCCCCCCCGGCCCAACTTGCCAAGTAAATACTGATACTGCGATTTGCCCAAAGTCTTTATAAATACATCGGTCAATTGCTCACTGGTAGACACATGACTAGGAAGTATGATTTCGGACTGCAGTGCATCCCGGACATAGTGGCAGTCGACTTCAATGTGTTTAGTCCGTTCGTGAAACACCAGATTTCGCGCAATATACAATGTCGCTTGACTATCATAGTACATTTTCATCGAAAATTTATGTTCAACGCCCAAACTATGCAAAATTCCCTTTAGCCATTTCAACTCACAGACCGTCATTGCCATTGATCGATATTCCGCCTCTGTTGACGAGTGAGAGACAGTGTGCTGCTTCTTGGTTTTCCATGATACGGGTGAATTACCGAGGGAGATGAACCAACCGGTAAATGATTTTCAAGTCAACGGACATCCATCCCAGTCCGAATCACACCATCCGTACAACTGGAGATCACAATCTCTTCTTATCAAAATGCCTTGTCCTGGGTTCTTCTTTAAGTAGCGCACCACCCGGAGCGCCGTGTTCCAGTGTGCTTCCTTTGGTTGCTGCATGAATTGGGACAGAACATGCACGCAATACGACAACTCAGGTCTCGTAAAACTGAGATATATTAGTCTACTGACCAGACGTCGATATGGTCCGGATCTCCCAATAAGGCTCTTTTGGCCAGCGCCAAACTGTGATTCCGTTCCATAGGATTATTGATTGGTTTAGCTCCCAAGAACCGGATTTAGTAGTCTGAGTACGACAGTTTGAACCTATATTTCATCAAAGCACTTGACAATTTCGCAAACCATAGCACCGTGGGGCTTGTTTCAAACCATACAAAGATTTTCGGAGTCGACATTCTTGACTCGGACCAGGAACACGAAATTCCGGTGGCAATTTCATATAAACTTCCTCTACAAGGTCGTCGAGCAAGAAGGCATTATAAGCATCCATCTAATGCAACTCCCAATTTCGCGCTGCCGCAACTGGGTGAAGGTCCGAACGGTTACTACCTTAGCAACCAGAGCAAACGTTTTCATTGTAATCAATTTCTTCCTCCTGTTTATTTTTGAAAATGACCAACCGAGCTTTATATCGCTCGATTGTGCTGTCAGAGTTGTACTTGATCTTGTATACCCATTGTTGACACCCAATTTTGGCCCTCCTTTTTCGTTTAATTAGTTTCACTATGCTTCTCAGTCCTGAAAATTCCCCAAAACGAGTTAGGAATATTTTCACTAATTATTAAACTATTTTTTCGAGATATATTTCTCTATAATTAAGAACATTTTTATTGTTTCTTAAAAATTACCAAATATCATATTTTTATAATTAAAAATTACTAAACAACATCTTTACAATTAAATCACTCAAAAATAGTGTTGATATTCCTATATCAATATTGGCGTTGGCATTTTTCCTTTAATACTATTTCTTACTATATTAATCATTGTTTACTCTATTTTAAAACTAAATATGTATATTAAATTACTAGTACTATAATTTATATAGGCATATATTTTGAGAATTATTTAAGACAAAGAAGCATATTTTAATTAATTGGTTGAAGTAAGAAGGGATGAGAAAATAATTCATCTACCTAAAACTTGTGCCAAATCCTATTCTTTTTTTTGCGCGGAGTGCCCTTCTTTTCGGCTGGTCTTTATATTTTGCCCTTCATTTATGCCTTCTTTAATTTTTGCCCCTGCCGCCCGTTTAATGAATATTTTTTGACGAAATTACCCTTATCCCATTAAAACCCTTTCTATTTCGTAGGTTGCCTTTCTTTTCTTTTTTTTTTTGCTTCTTCGTTCCTCATCCGTTTTGTGTCCGTGTTATCCGTTCTAAAATTTAGGTACGAATTTGGATATTTTGCTCGTTTCAATATTTGTTTTTATGTTGAATTGATATCTTTGTCTTCGTCGTTTTTTATATTTAATTTATCCTTTCGATTTAAAATTATAGTATTTTTGTTACAGTGTCTATGATTTTTGAACTTTAGTTTCGTTCCCCATGTATATATTCGGTTTTTTGAATGTCGTATTATGAATGTCGTAATATGTTTTAGTTAATTTTGATATGCGT
>NW_026727360.1:0-33869 GCF_029784015.1 Lycium ferocissimum
CCTCCATAGTTGACTTAAAAATTCGCCCAAACATTTCCCCAAATTTTCGTCGAACTTATTTTCTTCGATTTACTCGATCTCGAAATATTCCGACGCACAAAATGCGGGATATAACAAGTCAAAGCAAAACACTTGTATCAGAATTTCCAGATACTTATACCAGAGAATGCATACGAATCATAACAAACTCGAAATGATAGCCAAAAGTTTACCCTTAATTATTGTACGAAAATCGGCCAAATAGAGCAATACAGTTAGGTCTCGGAATTGGGCCCACTCCGGGTCACGTCGAGGTGGCGTACGGGAAATTACGACGTTAAGCTTTATGGAACCACCTCGTGAAGGTCTTAAAGTAGTTTGGTTCCATTTGTGAAAGTTAAAGATGTTTTAGTTTTTTTTTTCCAACAAAACATAAAGTATCTAATTCAATTCCATTGAATGAAAAAGGACCAAATTTAAGCTCGGATTTCTAAGAGTAGAATCATCTCCGAGGTTCCAATCATAACCTATCACATCTAGGACATGCCAAGAGAAAGAAAGGGCAAGCCTTACATACCTTTTCTGCTTCTTAAGCTTCTCCAAACTCAAGTCCCAAATGCTTCAAAATCTAAAATTGGTCACAAATACCAGACATTGATTATAAGCCTTTAGGAATTTAATCTTGAATCAACACTTGTCTTAATTTTTCAAGTAAATTCACTTATGTTCTGCCGAAATTTCGGCAGCATCTCCCCTGTAAATATACAATCCCCGAGAATACAACTCGGCCAATTATCAATATTCGGAATTCAACCCGCAAACTACCAACAATAATACCAATATCTATGTTCGAGTTCAATAATCAATTCAAAATGCATTCTAATTTTAGTAACTTCTTCCATAATCCACAAATGATTTCAACTTCATTTCAAGCTACCAAACCATCATTTTCATCATAGAATCCACATTAACAACAACTAGAATATCAAACAAAATCAATTTACCATAGCTACCCAAACAGCCCCTTATTCGGCCACAACCACATCATGCATATTTTCATGAATTTTCATCTATTTCTATACATTACGACAATCAAAATACTCATAACATTAATCCATTATCTCCATACAACACAACACACCCACACGGCCAAGCATGCCATATACATGGCCAACACCAAACATTCACAACATCAACCAAAATCATCAAACTTCCATTTCCAATATAAAATCCATAACAACAACAACTAAAACACTAAATAAAATTGTTGAACCATTGTTCTCACTACTATACATATACACGACCATATTACTACTACACGGCCACATTCACAACACACATTATTTTCATAATTTTTATTCATTTCTACACACCACAACATTCACAAGCATCCATAATACATAAAAGAAGATTGAATTCTTACCTTTTCTTCTCAATTCCTCAACTTGGCTAAGTTGTCCACTTGCAACAAAGAGAGAGATTCTTGCTTCAACAACTATACCATGTTGAAGAGGGCCTTCAAATTAGTAGGAATACATGAAGAAATAATTTTTTGGAACAAGATTTCATGGACCCAATTTTTCCATGCCTTGGCCGAATGGGTCCTTATTTTTTTTTTTTTTGCTCTTCTTTCTTTCTTTCTTTGTTTTCTCCTTCTCCAACTCTCTTGCATAAAATGAAGACTTCTCATATATATATATATATCCTCCAATTCATGTGAGGGGCACATGCCCCTTTCTAGAAATTTCTTATATTAGTCATAAAGATGACTAATTTGTCACCATTTTTCATTCTTTTTCTTTTTTTTTTTTTTTGCATGGCCAATATGGCCCTTTGGAACATTCATGAACCTTAGGTAAATTTCTCATTTTGCCCTCGACTTTCCTCAATATTACCATTTCGCCCTAGCCTTCCACATTATTTCCATTGGCCATTTTGTAAATTCCTCTTTTTACCCTTGGCCTTTCCTAATATTTCCATACTAGTAATGTTCATAAGCAACATTCATAACCACTTGTTCATTAAAATAGTTTTTGAAAATGGTCTCGCCCTTAACTTTCCACGACGACTTTGAAATATCCGTACGTGCAAAATACGGCTATAACAGTAAAGCTCACCTTTCTTTCTTTGCCATGTCTTAGTGTAAGTAAGCTATGACACGAGGCTCGAGGTAATTCTATTCTCGCGATCCGAGCATGTCTATGACTCTTATTTGTTTCTTGATGTTCGTATCCTCAATGTAGTTGAATTATGGTCTTATGTTTTTGCATGACTTGATTTCAAAAGTTGTATGAAAGTTTTATTTTCAAAAGAATTTTGTTCCTAAATGATTCCGAAACTACGAACGTCCGTAACTTTCACAGAAAGGCTCGGATCGCTTCGAAATGTCTATGGAAAGTCCTAAAGTGAATAAGGTTCGTAACTTTCCGAGGCGGGCTCGGATTGATTTGACATATGGCCATGACCTCTACGACACTTTGCTATGCTTATGATATATGTTATGTTTCCGAGAGACGTCCGAAAGATTTTTGATATAACTATTGTCCCGATTTTCAAATGACGATTCGTTTATGATTACTTCATTGAGTCTTTGATAATATTTTATGTGCATATGGTTTCTCACTACCGCTCGTGCCGGCCTCAATATGTCTTTCTTGCGTCCGGGCCAGGGCATGTATTCGTGCACCTCATTGCATTGTTCACGGCGTCCCTCACTAGAGGGTGTGCACGTTATATTTACCGCGTCCTTGCTAGCGGGGCCGGGGCACGTTATATGATATGATGATATGGGGGAGGAATTGGTGATGGCATATGATGATTCCCTTTACCGCGTCCCTCCTTAGAGGGCGGGCACGTTACATGTACATGCATATGATTTTCTTTACTCTTTACATGATTTTACTTACCGCGTCCCTCCTTGGGGCGGGGCACGTTATATGTACATATGATGATTTTATGATTTTACTCACCGCGTCCCTCATTAGAGGGCCGGGGCACGTTATATGTTTCTACGATGATTTTATGACATTGACATGTATGACATATGTTTTAAAAGGACAAGTCTTACGATTCTCTGTACTTTTTACTTCGGTATGATCCCGCTTATTACATTTCATGCTTTACATACTCAGTACATATTCCTTGGATATGGACGACCCCTTTTCTTCGGGGGCTGCGTTTCATGCCGCTATAGAGACACCCAGTGAGCCGAAGATATTAGCAAAAGATGTTCAGCATGGGATTGGCGAGCTCCATTTTCTCCCGAGTCTTTGCCGAGTCGAATATTATGTTATGGTTTCATGTTCGTGTTAGAGACGCGTGCAAAGTCGCGGGTATAAGATGTCAGTTATGTAAGCGGCTATGTAAGCCGATGTATTGTTACGCATTGTGTTATAAGTGTCACGACCCAACCCCGTGGGCCGCGACTAGCGCCCGAACTGGGCACCCATACGTGCTAACACACAGTAGCGCATACGTTAACGAGAAAATCAATAAGATAATTACTCAATATTTTAGAAAAATCCGGGCAGAGTTTCCTCTGTTTTTCCTACCAACCAAAAATTTACCTGCACTCAGAAAATACCAACAAAGGCCACACACGGCCATCATATTACATAAATACATACATAGGCGAGCCGGCGAGAGAGTGCCGCGCGGTAAATAACCGCCCAAACGTATATCGCATACACATACCGTACGACGGAACCATAACCCACACTTTATGTCCGTGTGCCTCTATACACAAAACGAACATACGATATATATATATATGACGGGACGGGGCCCCGCCGTACCCCCGAACGAGATATACATGAACATAGCAAAAGACCGTACCAAAATCCGGGCTCCGAACGAGGGAGCTCTCTCAAAAGGGGCGAACGGGGACCCTAAGTCGGCGCTCACCCGACGTATATCTACACCGCGCGGCACGAACGCACCCCCCCGAAGAAAGGGGGTCGGCACGAGATAGTACCGAGTATGTAAAGCAAGAAACACAATATATAAAACCGTAACCGAACTAGACTATATCGAACTAAGCATAGGAGTCGGGACATCAAGACTTACTCCGTAAAGCATGTACCATATATACCCACATCATATCATTAAACCCGTATGCACATATAACGTACCCGGCCCTCAAGCAAGGGACTCGGTAGATAATTCATGCAAACATCATATATGGTAATCATATAATCGTGTGCATATGCCGTACCCGGCCCTCCAGTGAGGGACTCGGTAAGTAAATCATATATGTATAAATAGCGTACCCGGCCCTACGGTGAGGGACTCGGTGAACAATGCAATAGTATGTGCACGATTTCATACCCGGCCGGGACTCGGTGGAAGACATAGCATAACATGCACGAGCAGTGTAGTGAGAGGTCATATGCATATAACAAGTGATTAAGCGTACTCTTTTCCAAAACTCAAGGACCAACTATATTCATCGTCATTTAAAAGCGCATAAATGTATTTCAAGTTGACCGGGATTAATAAGTAAAAGTTATGAACTTCCGCGAACACTTTACGTATCAAACATATCATACAACTCAACGGAACCATCAAACAACTATTGTATAGTAAATAAGACAATAGCCAAAGGCTTTCTTTAAGTTTCACAAAAATATGTCAAACGGTACGTCAATACGGAAATCTCGGGACGCGTGGCCCCGCCTCGGCCAAATGTGGCGGCATACAGAATTTACGTATAATACGTTTCATGACATTACCTATTAGGGTTTTTTTAGGGTAACCGGATCCTTTTCATGCAATTTCTAGGCACTTGGACAATTCTTACAACTATACATAAGCATTCCCTTCAATAGAATTGAATGAATAGTAGCCATTCTCAATCTCGGATTTCTAGAATTAGGGAAGGTCCCCGAGGCGTGAAATCAAGCCTACACGTCTAAGACATGCCAAAGAAAGAAGGGGTAAGCCTTACATACCTTACGGACGTCTTACGCTCGCTTTATCTTCAATCCCGTTTCGTCAAAAATCTGTAAATGGTCACCTTTACCAGTTACTATTCATGAGGTTTAACATTTCAATCTTAGGTTCACGTTTGGCTACCGAAATTTCGGCGCTACAGCGCTTCCTCTATATATATAACATCCCCGAGAATCATCTCGGCTCAAATATCAACAACAATAACCAACCAACATCACAATTAACTCAACAACACCAATAATCGCCATAAAACACATAATAACACATATAGTCTTTCTTTCCACATAATGTCACAACTTCTACTTCAACTTCATACTCCAACTCGAAAACAACACCAAACATATTCTTTCCTTCCAAATTCATGATTTACATCATTAATCCACACACTAACAACGTAATATTCATGAAAGCGAAAATTGCATAAAATTCACATAAATTCCCAAGTCATGCCATAACCAACATAACATAATTCTAAGTCATCCAACTTGCAATTTTCCACATAAAATCCATAACGACAACACGAAAACACTAACGACAATTGTTCATTCGAGACTACACAAAGGGAAGGCCATTCGGCCAACACACCTTGTCACACCAAAAATGATTTCATTCTTTTCTTCACTTCACAACAAATAAAACATGCTAACCAACATCAATTCATGACTTATTCTACCACACACACACACATGGTCAAGACCACCATACACGGCCAACTTCAACTTCCATCCTAACATGATTTTCTTCCATTTTAGCATACAATAACACATATACATCAACCATAACACAAGGAAACAAGACTAAACTCACCTTTCTTCTTCAACTTCTTAACTTAGCCAAAGTTGGTCGTTTGAGAAAACAAACGGACTATCTTCCGAAACAACGACACCACGTCACTTAGCACCCTTGAATTAATAGGTTTGCATGAAGAAATGAATTTTCCTATGGCTAATTCTTGGTCCTCTTTTTTTTCCTTTGTGGCCGTGACTTCTCCTTCTTCTTCTTCTTGAGCTTTCTTTAATTTTCTTGAAATTTCTATAAGTGTGTAGTTACTTCTAAGATGACTAAGTCATCTTATATATAATTCACACATGATTAATGTGGCCATGGCCCACCATAAGGTGGCCGGCCACCTTGCCCCTTTTTCTTTTTTTTTTTTTGAATTTTCAAACTTTCCCAAAATAGTCCACTTACTAAAAATGGAAAAATTCCTCCAAGTGTTCCTTAACCTTTCCGAGACATTAAAATCATACACAATTTAAACCTTTAAAACAACCGAAAGTCTCTCGGGGTTGCCTTGTCCCTAACTTCTCATAATTCACCCAAGCTGTCCCGTTGTTCAAAATACGGGATATAACAATAAGTTTCATATGTTACAATTTTTATTGGATTTGAAGAAGATGAAAAGCATATTTGACTTTCCGAAAAACTTCTGTTATGTATTTATGTTATGGCTAAGGGCCCAGTATGATTATGAATATTACGAGAGTCAGCGGGTTCGCTCGGCCCTAAGTAAGGGTTGGGTGCCCATCACACCCTATCGGATTAAGGGTGTGACAAATAGGTATCAGAGCAGTTCGTCCTAGGGGTTGTACGCAAAGTCGTGTCCCAAGAGAGTCCTGTTTATGGTGTGAAGCCGGCCACATTTATAAACAGGAGGCTACGGGGCATCTAGGGTGGTTACTCTTCTTTCACTCCTTAGATCGTGCCATAGAGCCAAGTCATAGGAAATGAGATTTCTTGCACTAACCTGTGATTGCAGCAGAAGAATGGCATTGACAGAAGAAGGTGATTAATGATATTGGAAACTACGAAGCAAGCAGGTAAGTAAAGGTACGAAAGGTATATGTCGAGTACGGTATTGACGTACGATGGAAGTGTAAAGTTGAAAACTGAAAAGGAAAGTAAAGAGGAAAGTGTAACAAGTGCCGTTGAGTTGGACGTACGAGGTAAGTTAGTTGTTTTCAGACTTTTATGAATATTGAGAGCCTCGTGCGGCTGTGACACGATACAATATGATATGATATATGTATGTGATGATGGCCCTATGAGGCATTGTTGGTATTTCCTGCGTGCAGATTTTGGGATAGTAAGGAATACAGAGGAAACTCTGCCAAATTTTTTCTAGAAATAATAAGAGAACGAGATGAAAGTTTGGAATATGTTTGGGAAAGGTCGTGTCAATAGTAACGATGGGATTTGACTAAGCCGTGAGTATGGCTGCCCTGGAAGAATAAGTTAACTGTGGAATTGGTGATAATAGTAACTAGAAGGTCGATGAAGATACGATGACAAGGAATTTGGAACGGACTGGTGCTATTAAGAGATGATTTAGAAAGGGGCGGTAGATTTGGATAGAGTGATATATTGAGGCATCGACTGAGTCGATAAGTAGGAGAAAAATATGATGGGATTATAGTTAGAAGAAGTAAGGATACGATTATGTCACACCCTAATTTCCGTTAGGGCGTGATGGGCACCCGACCCTTATTTAGGGCCGAGCGAACCCGCAGACTCACATAATAGTCATACTCACGCTGGCTCTCAAATCATGACACAAATATACATAACAAAAATTTATCGAAGAATAATATGCTTTTTGCTTTTCTCAAATCAAATAAAATCTTGCAACATATGAAACTTATAACACAACGCATAATAATATACCGGCTTCCATAGCCATTTACATAACCGACATCTAATACCCACAACACTGTCTGCAAAGTCTCTAACACGGAACATGGATCCATATCATAAAGCTCAGACCCGGCAGCACTCCGGAGAAAATGGAGCTCGCCAATCCCGCTGGAACATCTTCCGCTAATATCTTCAACTCATCAGGTGTACGCGCGGCATGAAACGCGCCCCCGAAGAAAGGGGGTCGGTACGAGAATATGTACCGAGTATGTAAGGCATGAAATGTAGTAAGCGGGATCATGCGAAGTAAAGAGGACGAGAAAAATCACAAAACTTGCCCTTTGAAAACATTTGTCATGCATATACACATATCGGTAAATAAATCATATCATATCCGTATCAACATGTCATCGTACATATGTACCGTACCCGGCCCTCTACTGAGGGACTCGGTGGGTAAAATCATGCCATAATCATGTATGCATGCAGATATACATATATATATATATATATACACATACCGTACCCGGCCCTCTAATGAGGGACTCGGTGAATAACGTACCCGGCCCCGCTAGCAAGGGACTCGGTATGCCATCCTGACCGCCATCCCCATCATCACATCATCATATACATATATAGCGTACCCGGCCCTCTAATGAGGGACTCGGTGAGCAATGCAGAGAAGTTGCACGAATGCGTACCCGGCCCGAGACTCGGTGATAGACATATTGAGCTTGCACGAGCAGAGTAGTGAGAAACCAAATATAAATAAAACATTTCCAAGACTCAATGAAGTAGTCCAAACGGAATGTCATTTGAAAGTCGGACATTAATCTTATCAAATATCCTTCGGAAACATAACATACATCATAAACATATTAACAAAACCGTTGGGTTCATAGTCATATTTAAACCATAGGGATCATTGTTACATCCCGTGTTTTTGCACGTTCGGGAAATTTGGACATAATTGTGATTTGTAAGAATAAGGTCATGCTTTGATTTTACGTGAAGTGTATGTTGTCACTTATGGAAAGTCTTTGACACGAGAACATTGGAGAGGGCCAAGGGCAAAATTGGAATCTCGGAAATTTGTTTCGGGAAATTGCAAAATATGATTTCTAAGCTATTGGGCTCAAAAAAAATAAGAAAAAAGAGGCCCAAAAGGAGGGGGTGGCCGGCCATAAGGTGGCCTTGGCCCAACCCATGTAATTAATCACATGATTAATTATATAAAGGGATAAGCCTTAAGAAACTTCAAGAAATTAAAAGAAAAGAAGAGAAAAAAAAAGAGAAGAGCTCTCGGCTCCAAGAGAAAAAGAAGAAGAAAGAAAAAAAAAATTTCCAAGTCCTTTGGCTTCATCCAAAAATCTTGTTTTTCTTGAATTAGTAGCGAGCTCAAGACGCTCTTCAACGTGATATAATTAGTTAAGCGAAAGAACGACGTTTGCGGCAAAGTGAAATTTGAAGAATAAGGTAAGAATTTCTTGTTCCTTTTATGTTATAGATGATTTATGGATGTTAGAGTTAATGAAGTTGAATGGAAATCATGAAAATTATGATGAATATGGAAGTAGAAGTTTGGCGTGGGTGTGTAGTGTGTGCATGGCCGTGTATGTGTGTTGTGGTGTAGGCAAGGTGGAGTTAATTTTATGTTGTATTCTAGTTATGGATGTTGTGAAATTTAGTTTGGAAATGAAAGTTGAATGAGTTGTGTTGAATTGGAAGATATGCATGTTGGCCGTGGCTAGGGAAGAATTAAAGATAGTGATGAATTGTTTTGTTTGATATGTTGGATGTATTGTTATGATTCTTATAATCTAAACGGAGGAAAAATGATGTAAGTTTGTATTGATTTGGAAGTGTTGGGGGGAATTATGGCCTTATGTTGGAGAGTTGCATAGTTTGTGTACTTTGTATATATATTGTAGAAATATTATGAAACGCTTCCGTATGGTATTATAATGATTATGATTAGTAGTGAATGTGAGTACGATGGTGATGGTTTGAAATTTGAAGTCGGAATGGAAGCGATTGCATTATGTTAAAAAGAAGACTAGTTGTGTGTTCTATTGTAATTGTTGAAGTTATTGATGTTGTTGTTGGGTTGGTTGTTGTTATTCTGAGCCGAGTTGAATCTCGGGGATGCCATATTTATAGGGGAAATCTTTGCCGAAATTTCGGTAGTCAAGTATGAACTCATTATTGAAATGCTAACTCTCATGAATAGTAAGCGGTAAAGGTGACCATTTGCAGGTTCTGGACGAAACGGGAGTGGAGCTCAGACGAGCGTAAGACGCGAATAAGGTGTGTAAAGCCTTCTATTTCCTTTTCATGGCATGATCTAGGTGTGCTGGCTTCGGTTTCGACCCTTTGGGTCAATCCTATCTCCCGGGATTCACACCTAAAGTTGGAGCGTTTTCATTCAATGGAATTGAACCAAATAGGTCACAATTGACTAGTTTGGCCATAAATGTCTAAAACTTGTCCGAATCCAATCCGACTACTCCCAAACCAATTATTAATGATATTATGAGGTTCGCTAGGCATGTCCCATGTACGCCACCTCCATTGGCCCGGGGCGGGCCCACTATTCCCGGATTCCCGCCTATCGTTTTACTTGGTTTATTTTGTACCACAATGGAAGGGAAATTTTTGGGCTATTGTCCTAACTATTGAATGATTTTTTTTAAATTAATTTTCAAACCACTCCGAAGGGAGTGTGATATTTTATTATTTAAATCTTCCAAAACCACTCCGAGGGGAGTGTGATATTTTATTATTTAAATTTTCAAAAACCACTCCCGAAGGGAGTGCGGTATTTTATTAAAGCGATTTTTAAAACCACTCCGAAGGGGTGTGAAATTTTATTATTACTATTATGCCCGAAGGGGCCATCTTCATTATTATGCCGGAAGCGGCAATGCCGAACGGGCTATCTTCATTATTATGCCGGAAGCGGCAATGCCCGAAGGGCTATCTTCATTATTATGCCGGAAGCGGCAATGCCGGCGGGGCTATCTTCATTATTATGCCGGAAGCGGCAATGCCCGAAGGGGCCATTATTGATATCAAGCCGGAAGCGGCTGCCCGAAGGGGCTATTATTGTTATTGTTGTTATTATTTTGCCGGAAGCGGCGCGTGTGATGTACTGTATTACTTCTTTAGGAGAAATGTTCTAGATTACATTACTTATTCTGGTTTTGTTAGTTGGATTGCGATTATTTACTTAAGGCTTGTTTGCGACTCTGTACATCTACTTATGTCTTCTCTTAAGCGAAGGTTGCGGTATGGGGTTGTATGTGATTTCTTTCCTCTTAAATTGCGCGGTGGTTATTATCTATTTATTTTCGCTTTACATATTCGGTACATATTCCGTGCGACCGACCCCTTTCTTCGGGGGTGCGTTTCATGCCCGCGAGGTTCGGGGGACGCGACCAGGGGACCCGAACTTCTTAGAGGGAGATAGCACTGGGAGTCAGACAGCTCCATTTGCTCCGAGACCGTCCCTGTCTTGGTATAGCTTTATATATTGTACGGGTTATACTCTATAGAAGTCTGCCCGAACAGCGTGGGAGTCATGGTTCTTGTTTGGCCTTGTCGGCCGTTATTTTGTTGTACGAAATGGCGAGGAGGCCTTCGGCCGCCTTGTTTTATGTTGCATGTATCTATATATCATGTTTGAGATGCCTCGAGCTACGCGTCGATTTTGATATTTCATTTACAACTTTCAATTCTTGTTTTAAAAAAAAAAAAATTTGAGTTGACGTTTACGGGTTCGCTTGACTCTGATGAGAGTCGGGTGCCCGTCACACCCTGACGAAGGTTGGGGTGTGACAAAGTGGTATCAGAGCAGGTCAGTCCTCGGTATGTTCATAGACCGTGTCTAGTAGAGTCTTGTTTATCGGTGTGTTGTGCACCACATCTATAAACGAGGAAGCTACGAGACATTAATAGGGTGTCATTCTTTCTTTCATGGTGTAGATCGTGCGTATAGAGCGGTGTTGTACATAAAGTCCCTAATTTAATGATCTTGTGTGCTTTCAGTAATGCCGCCTAAGAAAGGTAAAGCGACGGCGCCCCGGAAGGGCAAGGCGGCCGTGGATGAGGCGATTAGCCAAGCCCCCGGGTCTACTAGAGCTCGGACTTATCTTTGGAATACGCATCCGGCCCGGAGTCCCCCCACCTCCCCATCTCCGGAGGAGCTACGAGAGGCACCTGATCCAGCCCCAGCTCCAGTCCCAGCACCAGTATCTCCAGTCTCTCAGTCAGATGCCCAGCGTCAGGAGATCAGCGAAATGAAAGATGCCATACGTTTGTTGACTCAGATGCTTGCTACTCAGCCGGACAACGAGTAGGAGTTACGAGTATCCCGATAGGGCGCTAGTGCCGCAGCACGGGATTTTCTTACATTAAGTCCCCCGAGTTTAAGGGCACGGACCCAAATGCTGATCCCCAGGAGTTTATAGATGGCATGCAGCGTACTTTAGACATAATGAAGGCGTCAGCTACGGAGTCTGTGGAGCTAGCCTCTTATAGGCTACAGGGCATAGCAATTAGCGGTTTCGATCTGGAAGTTATCCGAGAGGGAGGGATGCCCCTCCGCCGACGTGGCGAGGAATTTTCGGATGCCTTCTTGCGCCATCATATGCCACCGAGTTGAGGCGGGCAAGAGTTGACCGGTTTCTTCACTTGCGAGCGGGGTAGCATGTCGTTAGAGAGTATAGTGTAGAGTTTAATTCTTTAGCGAGATATGCCCCTTCTCCGAGGTGCGAGGATATGGAGGATAGGATCCATCACTACGTGAGGGGATTAGAGCGGAGTTACGGGAGGCTTGTATGGCGGTTGCCATGCGGCCGAGTATGGATATAGCTCGTGTTCAAGCTTATGCCCGGGGGTCGGAGGATCGCAACGCCAACGGGAAGCTGCGGAGAGCGGGGTGGCGGCCGGCCCAAGAGGGCCGGGACGAAGGTCGGGGTAAGGGTTCCACCGGCGAGAGCGGACCCCGGTCGGTGCACCTTCGCGGCTTTCGTGGACCTCAGCGGGGTAGAGAGACTTTCCCTCGGCAGGGACAGAGTTCATCTTATGCGTCGGGTCCCCAGCAGCAGGCATGGTCGGGGCAAGAGGCGATGGCCCCTCCTCGATGTGCGACTTGTGGGAGACGCCATGTAGGACAATGCCGACGGGGCGTGTGTTATACTTGTGGTGATCCGACGCCTATGCTAGAGAGTGTCCACGGGGAGTGGGCCATCGCTCCCGGAAATTCGGTAGCCGCGTCGTCACCTTCGGTAAGAGCCCCCGAGACAGGACCTCAGACTTCTTCTGGTCGAGGTAGGGGCAGAGGTAGAGCACCTAGTCCCAGTGCAGGACCCCCACATCGTATCTATGCACTAGGCGGGAGACCAGGTCCCGAGGCACCGCCGGATGCACCGCCAGGTAATTTAAATTCCGCAGTTGATTGTTTTAATCGATGGATGATTTGTACGTACTGTCTACTTAAAGAACCTTCCCCAAACTACTTGTAAGACCTATAAGGCTAATTTAACATTCGAGGACGAATGTTCTAAAGGGGGGGAGGATGTTACATCCCGTGTTTTTGCACGTTCGGGAAATTTGGACATAATTGTGATTTGTAAGAATAAGGTCATGCTTTGATTTTACGTGAAGTGTATGTTGTCACTTATGGAAAGTGCTGACACGAGAACATTGGAGAGGGCCAAGGGCAAAATTGGAATCTCGGAAATTTGTTTCGGGAAATTGCAAAATATGATTTCTAAGCTATTGGGCTCAAAAAAAATAAGAAAAAGAGAGGCCCAAAAGGAGGGGGTGGCCGGCCATAAGGTGGCCTTGGCCCAACCCATGTAATTAATCACATGATTAATTATATAAAGGGATAAGCCTTAAGAAACTTCAAGAAATTAAAAGAAAAGAAGAGAAAAAAAAAAGAGAAGAGCTCTCGGCTCCAAGAGAAAAAGAAGAAGAAGAAAGAAAAAAAAATTTCCAAGTCCTTTGGCTTCATCCAAAAATCTTGTTTTTCTTGAATTAGTAGCGAGCTCAAGACGCTCTTCAACGTGATATAATTAGTTAAGCGAAAGAACGACGTTTGCGGCAAAGTGAAATTTGAAGAATAAGGTAAGAATTTCTTGTTCCTTTTATGTTATAGATGATTTATGGATGTTAGAGTTAATGAAGTTGAATGGAAATCATGAAAATTATGATGAATATGGAAGTAGAAGTTTGGCCGTGGGTGTGTAGTGTGTGCATGGCCGTGTATGTGTGTTGTGGTGTAGGCAAGGTGAGTTAATTTTATGTTGTATTCTAGTTATGGATGTTGTGAAATTTAGTTTGGAAATGAAAGTTGAATGAGTTGTGTTGAATTGGAAGATATGCATGTTGGCCGTGGCTAGGGAAGAATTAAAGATAGTGATGAATTGTTTTGTTTGATATGTTGGATGTATTGTTATGATTCTTATAATCTAAACGGAGGAAAAATGATGTAAGTTTGTATTGATTTGGAAGTGTTGGGGGGAATTATGGCCTTATGTTGGAGAGTTGCATAGTTTGTGTACTTTGTATATATATTGTAGAAATATTATGAAACGCTTCCGTATGGTATTATAATGATTATGATTAGTAGTGAATGTGAGTACGATGGTGATGGTTTGAAATTTGAAGTCGGAATGGAAGCGATTGCATTATGTTAAAAAGAAGACTAGTTGTGTGTTCTATTGTAATTGTTGAAGTTATTGATGTTGTTGTTGGGTTGGTTGTTGTTATTCTGAGCCGAGTTGAATCTCGGGGATGCCATATTTATAGGGGAAATGCTGCCGAAATTTCGGTAGTCAAGTATGAACTCATTATTGAAATGCTAACTCTCATGAATAGTAACTGGTAAAGGTGACCATTTGCAGGTTCTGGACGAAACGGGAGTGGAGCTCAGACGAGCGTAAGACGCGAATAAGGTGTGTAAAGCCTTCTATTTCCTTTTCATGGCATGATCTAGGTGTGCTGGCTTCGGTTTCGACCCTTTGGGTCAATCCTATCTCCCGGGATTCACACCTAAAGTTGGAGCGTTTTCATTCAATGGAATTGAACCAAATAGGTCACAATTGACTAGTTTGGCCATAAATGTCTAAAACTTGTCCGAATCCAATCCGACTACTCCCAAACCAATTATTAATGATATTATGAGGTTCGCTAGGCATGTCCCATGTACGCCACCTCCATTGGCCCGGGGCGGGCCCACTATTTCCGGATTCCCGCCTATCGTTTTACTTGGTTTATTTTGTACCACAATGGAAGGGAAATTTTTGGGCTATTGTCCTAACTATTGAATGATTTTTTAAATTAATTTTCAAACCACTCCGAAGGGAGTGTGATATTTTATTATTTAAATCTTCCAAAACCACTCCGAGGGGAGTGTGATATTTTATTATTTAAATTTTCAAAAACCACTCCGAAGGGAGTGCGGTATTTTATTAAAACGATTTTTAAAACCACTCCGAAGGGGTGTGAAATTTTATTATTACTATTATGCCCGAAGGGGCCATCTTCATTATTATGCGGAAGCGGCAATGCCCGCAAGGGGCTATCTTCATTATTATGCGGAAGCGGCAATGCCGAAGGGGCCATTATTGATATCAAGCCGAAGCGGTGCCCGAAGGGCTATTATTGTTATTGTTGTTATTATTTTGCCGGAAGCGGCGCGTGTGATGTACTGTATTACTTCTTTAGGAGAAATGTTCTAGATTACATTACTTATTCTGGTTTTGTTAGTTGGATTGCGATTATTTACTTAAGGCTTGTTTGCGACTCTGTACATCTACTTATGTCTTCTCTTAAGCGAAGGTTGCGGGTATGGGGTTGTATGTGATTTCTTTCCTCTTAAATTGCGCGGTGGTTATTATCTATTTATTTTCGCTTTACATATTCAGTACATATTCCGTCGACCCCCTTTCTTCGGGGGCTGCGTTTCATGCCCGCGGGTTCGGGGACGCGACCGGGGGACCCGGCTTCTTAGAGGGAGATAGCATCGGGAGTCGACGGCTCCATTTGCTCGAGACCCGTCCCCTGTCTTGGTATAGCTTTATATATTGTACAGGTTATACTCTAGAGAAGTCTGCGAACAGCGTGGGAGTCATGGTTACTGTTTGGCCTTGTCGGCCGTTATTTTGTTGTACAGAAATGGCAGAGGCCTTCGGCTCGCCTTGTTTTATGTTGCATGTATCTATATATCATGTTTGAGATGCCTCGAGCTACGCGTCGATTTTGATATTTCATTTACAACTTTCAATTCTTGTTTTAAAAAAAAAAAAAAATTTGAGTTGACGTTTACGGGTTCGCTAGACTCTGATGAGAGTCGGGTGCCCGTCACACCCTGACGAAGGTTGGGGTGTGACAATCATGGTATTACGCCAAACCGACCCGAGTCCGCCTCGGAAGTTACACACACTATTCACTTTAGAACTTTCTACGGACAAATCGAAGCGATCCGAGCCTTTATACGAAAGTTACGGAAGTTCGTAGTTTCGGGATCGTTAAAGGAACAAACTCTTTTTTGAAAACCAACTTTTATGCAATCTTTGAAATCCATTCGTGTGAAAAACATAAAGACCATAATTTGGCTATATTATGAATATGAATATCAAGAAACATATATGGATCATAAATATGCTCGGATCACGGAGTAGAATTACCTCGAAAATCGTGTCATAGCTTATTTTTAACTAAGACATGCCAACAAAGGAAAGGTGAGCTTCACATACCTTAGCCGCTTCCTAAGTTACTCCGAACTTACGTCTCGACTTCTCACGATCTACAATAACATCAATAGGCGTCGAACATTAGCCATAAACATCTAAGAATCCAATTCCAAACCATTACTTTTTCTACAGAAATTTCGACAGCATTTCCCCTATAAATTGGACATCCCCGAGAATTTAACTCGGCCAATTCATTATCAACAATACCAACAAACATAATAATGACATCAACGACCAATTCAAAATGCACTACAACATTAGTGACTCGTCTTCCGCATAATTCGACGACATTCCAATCATATTCAATTCAATACTAATAGCTTGCATTCAAGTACTAATCCAATATCATTTAAACCAGATTTCAAGAACGCTTCGGACAATCTACAAATTATTCAAATCAGCCCGCTCACAAACAACATGCCACCCAAAACTCACCATATTCCATAAGAGCAATGGCAACATATTTCATTTTTCCGAATTCATGAACTACGCCAACAATCCGCATGCTAACAATCATTATTTCCATGACCACAAGAATTTACATTAAAATCATATTAATCTCCAAAACAGCCCACAACAATTCCAACTTTAACATGAGTTATTAAACTCTCATTTTCATCACACAATCCATAACAACAACAACTAAAACACTAAATAGAATTAGCTTAGCATACTTACCCCAAATCAGCCCCTACACGGCCACTCCTCAACATACATCATGCCATGAATTTCATTCATTTCCTACACCTTACAACAACACACAAACATGCACAACAATCAAATTACACTAAATAAAATTTGTTCATCATGTTTACTCCAACAACATTCACTCACGGCCACAACAACTACACCATATTTTTATGAACTTCTTTCATTTCTACATTCCACAACATGTGCAACTCATCCACAACACATGAAAAATGAGATTGAACCTTACCTTCTTCCTCGACCTTTTCCCACGGCCAAGGGTGTGTTTGCAAGAAAGGATGTTTTGCAAGCTCCAACAACCATCCCACGCTAACGAGGACCTTCCAATTAGTGCACAAGCTAGGAGAAAATAATTTTTCTCCTTCAATTTTTCAAGGTCCATATTCGGTTGGTGCTATAGCCGTATGGCTTTCCTTGCTCCTTCTCCATGTTTCAAGAAATTTCTAAGTGTGGAAATTAATAAGATGACTTACTTAGTCATCTTTATGTATATATATAATTTTCACATGTGTGCCATGGCCCACACACACACACACACACACACACACGGCCACTTGGCCAATTTTTCATGAAAAATTAATTTCCAAATTTTCACTTTTGGCCCCAAGTTTTCATGAATTGTTCATCTTTCCATAATTCATTTTTGGTCCCATCTTTCATGAAATATTAGTTCCCATAATTCCACTTTTAACCCCAAATTCCTTAATATTTCCATCCAACAAAATTCATAAGCAACTTATGTCTTAAAATAAGGTCGGAAAAATAGGCTTGTCTTTAACTTGTCGCAACTAACTTAAAACATTCTGACGTACAAAATACGAGATATAACATCCTTCCCCCCTTTGGAACATTCGTCCTCGAATGTTCAACTAGTCGTATAAGGTCTTAAAATCTCGAGGGGAGGTTTCCTTTACTTCCATAGCATGTCATCTCATTTACCAATCATATTTCTCTTTCATTTCCTCCTCAAGTTCGCAAGTCATTTCCTTTATGTCATTATTCCGCCACGGTGCCTTAACGGAAGCTACATCTTTAGCACACAACCTTCTTGTCTTACAATTATTGTAATAAGATTCGGTGCAATCTCGAGTTAAGCTTTTCCTTCTTGTCAAATTTGATCACGTTCTTTACAGATGATATCTTCAAACATACCCATTCGCCGATGCACCGGAATCCTAGGTGTCGATACCGATCATCACCGTATGATTTCTGTCATTTCTGAGCTACTAATAGTCGTTCCCTGCTTTAACCTTTATCAGCTGATACAATTCTGAAAGAGGTCGGTGTATAGATTCACCCTCCTTTTAGTGGCTAACTAGTTCTGACCACTTTGCTTAAATCATCTTACAATCTTTCTTTACTCATCTTGTCACATTTCAACATATTGTCTCATGTCATTATCTTATCTCTAATCCGAACTCTTCTATCATCCCTTTGCTCGGATCTTGCTCTCAGCTTTCCTACCACACGTGATGTTGCAATTTTTACCTAAATGTACGAAGGAGGTCAAATCATTCTATGAACTATTCTATGAACCGCCTCGACGAAGCTTCACTAATCCTTATGTCTTTCTTTATCTTTGCCTCATTTCTCCTACCACCAACATCGGAATACCTTTTTGGTTCAACCATAAGCATGTCTTGTTTGTTCTCAGCACTAATTCCACTTCGGTAATCTATCTCAAACCATCCTAACATCTTTCCTTAATGCACCTAAAATATTATCACCGTGTTGTTATTACTGACCCCAAACTTTTCTCGTTACGCATTTACTTGGTCTCACCCCCAGCATAGCATCGCTATCCATTCTACTATTCCTTAAGTTGTACAATATCGTCTTCTTGTCATATTCTTTTCCTCATACACATCCACTTCCTAGCGTCTTGTCATTCAAAGTCTCTACAAACTTCTCGCTCTACCTTAAATACCATCCTGACTCTTATCCACTTATTGTTGGTTTTTCGGTCTTACCAGCTTATTTCAGTAAAGGGTCTCATTTGTAGTTCAGGCATCACATTAAACACGTTACCGTGTCAATTGTTTCTATCTCAGCCTTGCACTTCTCTCAGCCGCTTCCCCCCTTTAGGGGTGTGCTTATACCATTTCCCGTTTAGGCTTTGCCCTACGTCCGTGTTCCCAATCTCAATTAAGCGGTACTTTTTAGTCCGACATTTGATTCCCTTGCCTTCCGTCTACTCGCTCTCTTTCTTTCTCTTCCAAATGTCTCTGTATTAGGACTTTCTAAGCTTAACTTGTGATGAAAACAACATCAACTTGCCTTATAACATCCGTGCCACTTATAGTTTTCTTCTCCCTTGAACTTCATTACCTTGTCCAATTACCGTCTTCCATATACCGCCACGTTGGTCGCCGGAGTACACACGTCCCTTGATCTAGCCATGTACAGGATACCTTATACATACCTATGTACACATACAATTCTCTGTTATCTTGCTTACAAAATGTCTCCAAACACCATTCCAACTTACCCTAATTCCAAAGCTGGGATGTACCTTTTTTCCTCTTTATCGGTCTAATTCGCCCCGTTCTGGGCGATCTCTTAAGGTTTCTGCTCACTCCGCAGACTCTAATTTTCCTTAGATTCATTCTAGCTTCTCATTTACTTCTTGCGTCTGAGTTTGTAGAATTTTCGGAAAACTTCCCAGGGGATCACCCATCCCAGGATTTCTCTCGCTTCAGCACGCTTAACTTTGAAACTCCGGTGAAATACGACGCTTTAACGCTAGTATAATCGCGTCCACCTCACCGCATAACCTCCGTCACGTGGTCTGGAGTAAGTAGAAGTCTTAACGGATTTCGAAGCGCCCTTATAGCATAATTACTATTTTACCCCTCCTTTGGTCCTCGGTATTCGCTTTTCACCCGTGGATATGATTACCTTTCGTTCTAGGCTTCCAAATCTCAATGACGAGGAATACACCTCGATCACCATTACTTATTACTACTCGGCCATCGCCCTCTGAATTCTGTTCTCGTTTACCTCGTTCTTCATCATTTCTATATCCGAGCCTTTTACCGTCCCGTCACTTCCAACACCTGGATCCTTAATTACACCTGTCATGGTTTATTATTATACTGTTATCTCGCTAGGCCTTACTTATTTCCATAACAGTCCTCGCTATATTCATATTACATCCTATTCGTAACCAATCCGATAATATAACCATAACACTGCTTAATCCTTTATCCTTTCCGGCCCACTTTATTCTTAACATCTCACATTTGTCTTATCTATTCATACCCGTCGCAATTCCTCCCCCTGTGCTGTTATCTTATTCGTACTATTACTTCTTTTACTATTAGCTCATCGTAGTTCGTCCCGACTTGTCCATTCGGTCAATACTTTAAATAACACTCCGTCACGGCCTACCGGCTCTGTTTGGGATTGTCTCTTAGAATAACAAGCCCTTTCCAAAATTATTATTATTATTTTTTTTTCCGCATCAACATCGACCTTCGAATTATTCTTATCCTTAATTTAGCGATTAACTTCTTTCTCGGCGTCAGCCATACTCGTAACTTAGTCAAATCCTGTCATTGCTATTGGCATGACCTCCCAAGACATATTACTGATCTATATCTCATTTTCACTTTATTTCTGGGAAAATTTCGGCAGAGTTTCCTCTGTAACTGTTACTTTCCTCAAAACCTGTACACAGGAAATACCAACAATGCCTCACAGGGCCAACACACATATATGCGTATCGCATCATATCACAGCCTCACAGGGCTCCCATTATCATCAACAGTACAAAATAATGAACGTACCTCATATTTCCAACTCAAACGGCACCTGTTACACTTTCTAGTTTACTTTCCCTTTTTAATCACAACTTGTGTTTCAACCGTACTTTCATATCTTACCCGACATGTATCTTTCGTATCCTTTGCTTACTTGCGTGCTTCGTAGCTTCCAACGTCGCTAGTCGCTTTCTTCCATCAGTGCCATTTCCCTGCCGAAATCAAAGGTCAATGTCGGGAATTTCCTATAACTTGGCTCTACAGCACGATCTAAGATGCCAAAGAAGAGTAACCATCCTAGATGCCCCGTAGCCTCACGTTTATAAATGTGGCGCGCTTCACACCATAAACGAGGACTCTACCGGACACGACTTTGCAGACAACCCCCAAGACGAACCGCTCTGATACCAATTTGTCACACCCCAATTTCCGTTAGGGCGTGATGGGCACCCGACCCTTATTTAGGGCCGAGCGAACCCGCGGACTCACATAATAGTCATACTCACGCTGGCTCTCAAATCATGACACAAATATACATAACAAAAATTTATCGAAGAATAATATGCTTTTTGCTTTTCTCAAATCAAATAAAATCTTGCAACATATGAAACTTATAACACAACGCATAATAATATACCGGCTTCCATAGCCATTTACATAACCGACATCTAATACCCACAACACTGTCTGCAAAGTCTCTAACACGGAACATGGATCCATATCATAAAGCTCGGACCGGCAAAGCACTCCGGAGAAAATGGAGCTCGCCAATCCCGTGGAACATCTTCTCGCTAATATCTTCAACTCATGCAGGTGTACCGCGCGGCATGAAACGCAGCCCCCGAAGAAAGGGGGGTCAGTACGGAATATGTACTGAGTATGTAAGGCATGAAATGTAGTAAGCGGGATCATACTGAAGTAAAGAGGACAGAAAAATCACAAAACTTGCCCTTTGAAAACATTTGTCATGCATATACACATATCGGTAAATAAATCATATCATATCCGTATCAACATGTCATCGTACATATGTACCGTACCCGGCCCTCTACTGAGGGACTCGGTGGGTAAAATCATGCCATAATCATGTATGCATGCAGATATACATATATATATATATATATATATACACATACCGTACCCGGCCCTCTAATGAGGGACTCGGTGAATAACGTACCCGGCCCCGCTAGCAAGGGACTCGGTATGCCATCCTGACCGCCATCCCCATCATCACATCATCATATACATATATACATATATAGCGTACCCGGCCCTCTAATGAGGGACTCGGTGAGCAATGCAGAGAAGTTGCACGAATGCGTACCCGGCCCGGGACTCGGTGATAGACATATTGAGCTTGCACGAGCAGAGTAGTGAGAAACCAAATATAAATAAAACATTTCCAAGACTCAATGAAGTAGTCCAAACGGAATGTCATTTGAAAGTCGGACATTAATCTTATCAAATATCCTTCGGAAACATAACATACATCATAAACATATTAACAAAACCGTTGGGTTCATAGTCATATTTAAACCATAGGGATCATGGTATTACGCCAAACCGACCCGAGTACGCCTCGGAAGTTACACACACTATTCACTTTAGAACTTTCTACGAACAAATCGAAGCGATCCGAGCCTTTATACGAAAGTTACGGAAGTTCGTAGTTTCGGGATCGTTAAAGGAACAAACTCTTTTTGAAAACCAACTTTTATGCAATCTTTGAAATCCATTCATGTGAAAAACATAAAGACCATAATTTGGCTATATTATGAATATGAATATCAAGAAACATATATGGATCATAAATATGCTCGGATCACCGGAGTAGAATTACCTCGAAAATCGTGTCATAGCTTATTTTTAACTAAGACATGCCAACAAAGGAAAGGTGAGCTTCACATACCTTAGCCGCTTCCTAAGTTACTCCGAACTTACGTCTCGACTTCTCACGATCTACAATAACATCAATAGGCGTCGAACATTAGCCATAAACATCTAAGAATCCAATTCCAAACCATTACTTTTTCTACGGAAATTTCGACAGCATTTCCCCTATAAATTGGACATCCCCGAGAATTTAACTCGGCCAATTCATTATCAACAATACCAACAAACATAATAATGACATCAACGACCAATTGAAAATGCACTACAACATTAGTGACTCGTCTTCCGCATAATTCGACGACATTCCAATCATATTCAATTCAATACTAATAGCTTGCATTCAAGTACTAATCCAATATCATTTAAACGATTTCAAGAACGCTTCGGACAATCTACAAATTATTCAAATCAGCCCGCTCACAAACAACATGCCACCCAAAACTCACCATATTCCATAAGAGCAATGGCAACATGTTTCATTTTCCGAATTCATGAACTACGCCAACAATCCGCATGCTAACAATCATTATTTCCATGACCACAAGAATTTACATTAAAATCATATTAATCTCCAAAACAGCCCACAACAATTCCAACTTTAACATGAGTTATTAAACTCTCATTTTCATCACACAATCCATAACAACAACAACTAAAACACTAAATAGAATTAGCTTAGCATACTTACCCCAAATCAGCCCCTACACGGCCACTCCTCAACATACATCATGCCATGAATTTCATTCATTTCCTACACCTTACAACAACACACAAACATGCACAACAATCAAATTACACTAAATAAAATTTGTTCATCATGTTTACTCCAACAACATTCACTCACGGCCACAACAACTACACTATATTTTTATGAACTTCTTTCATTTCTACATTCCACAACATGTGCAACTCATCCACAACACATGAAAAATGAGATTGAACCTTACCTTCTTCCTCAACCTTTTCCCACGGCCAAGGGTGTGTTTGCAAGAAAGGATGTTTTGCAAGCTCCAACAACCATCCCACGCTAACGAGGACCTTCCAATTAGTGCACAAGCTAGGAGAAAATAATTTTTCTCCTTCAATTTTTCAAGGTCCATATTCGGCTGGTGCTATAGCCGTATGGCTTTCCTTGCTCCTTCTCCATGTTTCAAGAAATTTCTAAGTGTGGAAATTAATAAGATGACTTACTTAGTCATCTTTATGTACATATATAATTTGCACATGTGTGCCATGGCCCACACCACACCACACACACACACATACGGCCACTTGGCCAATTTTTCATGAAAAATTAATTTCCAAATTTTCACTTTTGGCCCCAAGTTTTCATGAATTGTTCATCTTTCCATAATTCAATTTTGGTCCCATCTTTCATGAAATATTAGTTCCCATAATTCCACTTTTAACCCCAAATTCCTTAATATTTCCATCCAACAAATTCATAAGCAACTTATGTCTTAAAATAAGGTCGAAAAAATAGTCTTGTCTTTAACTTGTCGCAACTAACTTAAAACTTTCCGACGTACAAAATACGAGATATAACAGATTAAGACAAGAATGCGGAGAAAAAAGAATGGTGACGGATAGGAACGCATTAATAAAGTAGCTGCCGGTATGTGTTGTGAGGGCGTTTTGGGAATATGTTAAGATTCCGACTCACTCAATATTATGTACTGAAGGTCGTGCGGTGAGGTGGACGCGATCATACCAGCATTAAGGCACCCGATTATATTAAAGTTTCAAGGTTAAGCGTGCTGGAGTGAGAGAAATTTCAGGATGGGTGAACCCCCTGGGAAGTTTTCTGAAAGTCTTACAAATTCAGACGTAAGAGGCAAATGAGAAACTAGATTCATCTAAGGAAAATTAGAGTCTGCGGAGTGGGCAGAAACCTTAAGAGGTCGAGTAGGACGGGGCGAATTAGGTCGGTGAAAAGAGGGAGTTAATGGAAGGAAGGAATAAGAAGGAAGCGAGACAATAGTGTAGTAATAGGTTATAACGTGTATAATGGAGGATACGAGTGCCATAAGTGTCGGGACGGCGGAAGGCCAAGTTATAGGAAGATGAGAATTAAGATAGAATAAATGTCAGAGAATGACTGGCGTGTTACGGATAAACGTGGGTGAATAGAATACGTTTTGAAAGTGAGAGAAGGATTATGTAGGAGTAGTGTGTTCTGAGAGACACAGAGATAGCATAAGATTCCTCGTGTGTAGAATAAAAGACAGATATAAATGGAAGAAACGACAAGGAGATGCCAAAGAAAGCACCAAGGTATGTCGGGATAAAGATAATATTCCGAGAGACCTTTGGATACTTATTGTCGAAGTAAGAGTATTGCCTAATTGAGATTTGAAATAAGGACATGGGGCAAAATATAAACGGATAATGGTGTAGGTACACCCCTAAAGGGGGGAAGCGGGTGAGAGAAATGCAAAGGCGAGATGGAAACAATTGACACGGTAATGTGGTTGATATGGATGCCTGAGCTACAAATGAGACCCCTTTACTGAAATAAGTTAGTAAGATCGGGAAACTTGCAATAAGAAGGTAAAAGTCAGGCTGGTATTTAAGGCAGTGTAAGAAGTTTTTACAGAAACCTTGAATGACAGGACGCTAGAAAATGGACGTTTATGAAGAGAAAGAGTGCGACAGAAGGATGGTATTGGATAACTTAAGAGATGACAGGAAGAATAGCGATACCATAACGGACTAAGGGCCAAGATATTGGCTATAGAAGTGTTCGCTAATGCTATCGCAACTTGTCAGTGATAAAGAAGAGGGAATAGAAAACCCTTATAATAGGAAGTGAGGGAATCAAGAGCGATTAGAAGAAAAGGAAGAAATATGATAAAAGCGAACTAGCAGGTTTTGGTATGAACAAGATATGCACAGCAGGACGAGCCAGAGGACGAAAGGACTATGTCTAAGATTGAACGTGTCACACCCCAACTTTCGTCAGGGTGTGACGGGCACCCGACTCTCATCAGAGTCAAGCGAACCCTTAAACGTCAACTCAATTTTTTTTTAAAACAAGAATTGAAAGTTGTAAATGAAATACCAAAATCGACGCGTAGCTCGAGGCATCTCAAACATGATATATAGATACATACAACATAAAACAAGGCGAGCCAAAGGCCTCTGCCATTTAAATACAACAAAATAACGGCCGACAAGGCCAAACGAACCATGACTCCCACGCTGTTCGCAGACTTCTATAGAGTATAACTTTGTACAATATATAAAGCTATACCAACACGGGGACGGTCTCGGAGCAAATGGAGGCGTGTCGACTCCCATGCTATCTCCCTCTAAGAAGTTGGGTCCCCCGGTCGCGTCCCCGAACTCCGGCGGCATGAAAGCGACCCCGAAGAAAGGGGTGGTACGGAATAATATCACCGAATATGCAAAGCGTCACCGAAGCAAGAAACGGGGAGAGTTCAACGAAGAACAAGTTTAGATTACATCAGAAAAAGTACACAGAAAGCAAGTTTGGATTACCTGACATGAACTAAATATTTAAATAAAATAGTCCCTTCGGACGGCCGCTTCCCGCCTAATAATAATAACAATAATAGTAATAACAATAGCAATATCAATGACAATAATACTAGTAATCCCCTTCGGGTGTACCGGTTCCGACATACGTCTATCCTGGCCCCTTCGGACATGCCGGTCCCGGAATAAAATGATGGCCCCTTCGGGCATGCCGGTCCAACATACGTCTATCCCGGCCCCATCGACATGCGGCCCCGACATAATCCTAGCCCCGCCCGGGCATGTCACTCGCGGCATACGGCTACCCGGCCCCATCGGGCATGCCACTCGCGACATAATACTAATCCTAACCCCTTCGGGCATAATAATAATAGTAGTAATAATAATAAAATCTCACCCCCTTCGGAGTGGTTTTGGAAAATCGAATAATAAGATATCGCACTCCCCCGGAGTGGTTTGAAAAAGTTTTATAAAATATCACACTCCCTTGAATGGTTTTGAAAAGTTTTTATAAAATATCACTTAATGGGGTCATTTATGGAAGTTTCAAGGCAATTCGATTACATTCACAAGTTACGGACGTTTGAGCATCTTTCCAACAAAATATAAGGATTCTAGTTCAATCGCACCGAATGAATAGTGCTCCATTTCAATTGGATTTCGATGAACGAGAATAACCCCGAGGCTCAAATTCAAGCCTAGTATACCTAGGACATGCCAAAAAGAAGAGAGGGATAGCTTCACATACCTCACGGGTGCCTTATGCTCGCTTGAGCTCAATTCCCGTTTCGTCGAGAATCCGCAAATGGTCACCTTTGCCGATACTATTCATGAGAGTTAGCATTTCAATAATGAGTTCATACTTGACTACCGAAATTTCGAAAAGCATTTCCCCTATAAATATAGCATCCCCGAGATTCAACTCGGCTCAGAATAACAACAACCAACCCAACAACAACATCAACAACATCAATAATCGCTACAAAGCACATATGAACACAAATAGTCTTTCTTTCTATATAATACATCGACTTCCATTCTAACTTCATACTTCTCATCCAATATCGACATTTTCATATTCATTTACTAATTCAAGACCATTCAAACACATTTCAACACATTCCTCCTTATTTCTCAAAATACTCAAGTTTTCCATCAAACCATAAGCCAACCCAACTTCCTACGATTTCAACCAATTTACAAAATTGCATTGTCATCTTCCAAATTCGTTCACAACAACATTAATTCACACCTTAGACCATTACTTCCACAATTACATAAAAACCATATAATTTCCCATAACAACATACATGCCATTTCAACGCCAACTTGCGTCGCTAAGCCTTTATTTACGTCACAAAAGTCACAACAACACAACTAACAAGCTAAGAAAAAAATCAAATTCATCACCTTCCCACTCCATGTGGCTCACGGCCACATCCATAATCCACACACACACACGCCATGCACACACACGTCACACTTTCATAATTCTCGTCTACTTCTAATCATCATAACATATAAATTTATTCCATAACTAGAAACATAAGAATCTTACCTTTTTCTTGAATTTCCAACTTTCCGCAAACGGAGTTCTTTCTCCAAACCAATTATACTACGTCGAAGAGCGCCTTGAGCTCGTTAAGAATTCGCGAAGAACAAGATTTTTGAGTCAAGATTGAAGGCTAAGAAATTTTCTTTTTTTTTTCTTTCTCTCTTTCTCTCTTGGCCGAAGGCCCTTCTTTTTTTTTTCTAGTTCTTGCTTTCTTTCTCTTGAAGTTTCTTGAACTTGGCTTGCCTATATATTATTTAGCACATGGAAAATAAATTAAAATTTCCATGGGCTTGGCCATGTATGGCCGGCCACCTTGCATATTGGGCCTAAATTTTCTTATTTTTTTTTTTGAGCCCAACTCATGAGTAATCTCGTTTTGAAATTTTCCGAAACTAATTTCCGAAATTCCAATTTTTGTCCTTAACCTTCCTCGATATTTCCGCATCCATACTTCCATAAACAACATTCACATATTAGAAAGAAATCCAAACATGACCTTATTCCTTATAAATCAAGGTTATTTCCAAATTTTCAAATACGCAAAAATGCCGGATGTAACAGAACGCATACTATATGAGTTGTACGAGGATAGTGGCGCCACCTGTTAGTACTGGTGTGCTAAGAATAAGACTAGGTAAGTGTTTGATAAGAAGAGCAAAAGCTTAGCAAGGACAAGGCGGTTGTGACATTTCGGGGACACTACGAAAAAATGTAACGAAGGTTTGAGCCAATTACAAAAATGGAATTAGTGCTGAGGACGGACGAGGCACAGCTATGGTTGAACTAAGGATGCGTTGCGATACCGGAGGTAAGATAAGAGAAGGGAAGACAAGGTGGAACATAAGGATTAGTAGAGCGACGGCGAGGTGTCTCGTGGGATAATCGGATACCTTCGTATATTTTTGCGAGAGATTGCAACGTAAGGTGGGACGGGGAGAGTGAAGGGCGAGAAAGATCTTCGAGCTAAAGGTACGGTGAAAGGATGTCGGCAAGGAGAAATGAACCCAAAAGGACATTCGGAATAACAGTGACAGTTGGAGTAAAAAGGAACAGCGAGGAGTAGTTGGAAAGACTTTTGAAGGGAAGAGAGAATGCTGCTCTCATGAAGGAAAATAAAAGAGTTCACCGGATGTTAAAAGAAGGTTTATGGACCACTAAGAAATCCAAACGTGGGAATATATGCTGTGGAATCACGGGAAGTATCAACGTGAAACTGTATATAACCATAATAATAAGAAGTCCGCATCGGAAAGCTAACAAGAAATAAGGATTGACGAAAGGACCGTTAATATGGGGAAATCGGAGATGTGAGCAAGGGAACAAGGAAAAGGGAGTACTGTAGAGAGATAGATGGCTATGGCATGATAAGTCAAGGCTACAGTAATGGAGACAAAGATTCGGGTAAGAGTGAAATGTTAGCTAAATTCCGGTCAAATGCTTGAAGGCAAGGGAGCGGAAAAAGTGGATTGCAGGCAATGAAGGAATTAAGTAAGAACGAGAAGAGACGGACGTATGTTTTAAGGTAGGATTAAGCAACCGATAATCGAACCCTAAGAGGGGAATAACTGCTCCCAAGGAGAAAAGGGTATTACACCCTGAAATTCCTATACATTGGGATCTGTTGGAGGTATTGTCAATGAAATGCAAAGTCCTAGGTACTTGTGGTACGATTATAAGGATTTCAGTTCGTGTGACGAAACAATAGCAGGGAGGAGACGACTTGAGAAGCCGAAGGGAAAATGAAGGAGGAATATAATCGAAAGGTGAGATTGCATGCCGTGGTAATAAAGGAAACCCCCCAGGATTCTTAGGAGGCCCGACGGGACTAGTTGAACATTCGAGGACGAATGTTCTAAAGGGGGGAAGGATGTTATACCTCGCATTTTGTACATTTGGATATTCCGAGTTAATGGCGGGAAGTTAAGGACAAGGTTATAATTTTTTTTAGAATGCATAAGTAGCATATTCATCCTTGTATTGGTATGGAGCATTAAGGGCAAATTTGGAATAAGGAAAAATGAAGGGCTAAGAGAGGAAACAAAACTTTCATGAAATGGCCAAAGGCCAAGGTGGCCGTGGGCCCCACTCATATGGTTGGCCAATTCTTGAGCCAAGAAATGGTACATGTGCTCATTCCATATTGGTGGAGGTTATATAAATATATATATATATATATATATATATATATATATATATATATATATATATATATATATATATGTGTGTGTGTGTGTGTGTGTGCATGGATGACAAGGCAAAGTCACAAGTTCATCTTTTGTGACTAAAGAAATTTCTAGAAAATTGAAGAAAATTGGAGAGAAAAAAAAAGGAAAAAAAAAGTGCACATGACTGGCCATGTGACCGGCCATGTGCTATATATTTATATATATATATATGTACAAGAGATGGCAACACAAGACAATTCATCCTTCTATATTTAGAAAATTCAAGAAAGAGGGAGAAAAAGAGAGAAGAGCACATTCGGCCAAGGCTGGCCGAATTTGATGCCTTCAAAGTGATCATGAAAAATTATTTTCTCCTTGCTTTTCAACCAATTGAAAGGTCCTCGTCAACGTAGAGTAGTCATTGGAGCAATTAAATTGTTTGTTGTGGCCATGAGCACTCCTAGCCGAGTGAAGAATTGAAAGGAGAAGGTAAGATTTAATCCTCCTTTACATGTTTTATGGATGTTTTGGATGTGTCATAGTGCATGAAAATGGATGGAAATCATGAAATGTTGTATGATGGTGTGTGGCCGTGGATATGGGTTATTTATGTAGAAGGAATGAATTGATTTTATGTAGTATTTTGGTTGTTGCTTGTTGTGGATTTTATGTTGAAAAATGAAGGTTTAATGATCCAAGTTGAAGTGATCATCGTGTGGGCTGATTTGGGACATAATGTGATTTCAATATAGATTCGTGTATTGATGAAAATGATGAAGCTAACGTATGGAATTGTCGATATAGTTTATGAATTTGGAAGAAGAAAATGTGTTATTGAGGTTCCTAATGTAGTTGAGGGATTTCGGGTGGAATGGCCTATTGTTTGGGATGTTTTGAATATTGTATGGATTGCTTGGAATGTTCTTAAATCATGCGTGAATGGTTGCGGATTAGTAACCGAATATGTGAATATGTAGTTTATTTGAATATAAATGAAATGTTGTCGAATTGTGTAGAAAGGAATTATTAATGTTAGAATGCATTTTGAATCACTTATGGATATCGTTAGTATGGTTGTTGGTTTGGTTGTTTTTGATTTGGCCGAGTTGAATTCTCGGGGATGTTGAAGTTATAGGGGAAATGCTGCCGAAATTTTTGTAGACAAAATGTTAATTCGGAATTGGATTCTTAAGTGTTATGGCTAATGGTTGATACCTAATGGCATTATTGTAGATCGTGAGAAGTCGAGATGCAAGTTTGGATTAGCTTAGGAAGCATATGTAAAGCTCACCTTTCTTTCTTTGGCATGTCTTAGTGTAAGTAAGCTATGACACGAGGCTCGAGGTAATTCTATTCTCGCGATCCGAGCATGTCTATGACTCTTATTTGTTTCTTGATGTTCGTATCCTCAATGTAGTTGAATTATGGTCTTATGTTTTTGCATGACTAGATTTCAAAAGTTGTATGAAAGTTTTATTTTCAAAAGAATTTTGTTCTAAATGATTCCGAAACTACGAACGTCCGTAACTTTCACAGAGAAGGGTCGGATCGCTTCGAAATGTCTATGGAAAGTCCTAAAGTGAATAAGGTTCGTAACTTCCGAGGCGGGCTCGGATTGATTTGACATATGGCCATGACCTCTACGACACTTTGCTATGCTTATGATATATGTTATGTTTCCGAGAGACGTCCGAAAGATTTTTGATATAACTATTGTCCCGATTTTCAAATGACGATTCGTTTATGATTACTTCATTGAGTCTTTGATAATATTTTATGTGCATATGGTTTCTCACTACTCTGCTCGTGCCAGCCTCAATACGTCTTTCACTGCGTCCTGGGCCAGGGCATGTATTCGTGCACCTCATTGCATTGTTCACGGCGTCCCTCACTAGAGGGCCGGGGCACGTTATATTTATCGCGTCCCTTGCTAGCGGGGCCGGGGCACATTATATGATATGATGATATGAGGGAGGTGGCCAGGATGGCATATGATGATTCCCTTTACCGCGTCCCTCCTTAGAGGGCCGGGGCACGTTACATGTACATGCATATGATTTTCTTTCTTTTTACATGATTTTACTTACCGCGTCCCTCCCCCTTAGAGGGCCGGGGTACGTTATATGTACATATGATGATTTTATGATTTTACTCACCGCGTCCTCATTAGAGGGCCGGGGCACGTTATATGTTTCTACGATGATTTTATGACATTGACATGCATGACATATGTTTTCAAAGGACAAGTCTTACGATTCTCGTACTTTATTTTCGGGTATGATCCCGCTTATTACATTTCATGCTTTACATACTCGACATATTCCGTCCACCTTTTCTTCGGGGGCTGCGTTTCATGCCGCGCAGGTAGACTCAGGTGAGCTGAAGATATTAGCAAAAGATGTTCCAGCGGGATTGGCGAGCTCCATTTTCTCCGGAGTGCTGCCGAGTCGAGGTATTATGTTATAGTTTCATGTTCGTGTTAGAGACTTTGCAGACATAATGTCGTGGGTATAAATATCGATTATGTAAGCGGCTATGTAAGCCGATGTATTGTTACGCATTGTGTTATAAGTTTCATATGTTACAATTTTTATTGGATTTGAAGAAGATGAAAAGCATATTTGACTTTCCGAAAAACTTCTGTTATGTATTCATGTTATGGCTAAGGGCCCGGTATGATTATGAATATTACGAGAGTCAGCGGGTTCGCTCGGCCCTAAGTAAGGGTCGAGTGCCCATCACACCCTATCGGATTAAGGGTGTGACATATGCGATCGCCAAACCAAAGCTGATTTAGTTGAGTTAGAAATGCTAGACTTTGATGTTATAATGGGTATGGATTGGTTGGCCTCATGCTATGCTAATGTTGATTGCCGAATGAAATTAGTCCGATTTCAATTTCCGGGAGAGCCCGTGATTGAATGGAAAGGTAATACGGCAACTCCAAGGGGTAGGTTTATTTCCTACCTTAAGGCAAAGAAGATGATAGCGAAGGGGTATATTTATCATTTAGTCCGAGTTCGTGACACGGAAGCAAAGTCACCAGCATTCCAGTCTGTTCCGGTAGTGAATGAGTTTCCGGATGTATTTCCAGATGAACTTCCGTGCCTTCCCGTAAAGAGAGATTGACTTCGTCATTGATGTGTTCTGGGACACTAAGCCTATTTCTATTCCTCCTTATCGGATGGCTCCGGCAGAATTAAAAGAATTAAAAGCCCGTACTGAAAGATTTGCTTGAAAAGGCGTTCATCAGACCCAGTTCATCACCGTGGAGAGCGCCAGTATTGTTTGTGAGAAAGAAAGATGGTTCTCTACGAATGTGTATTGATTATAGACAGTTGAATACGATGACGATAAAGAGCAAGTATCCTCTTGTTATATCCCGCCTTTTTGTATGATCGGAAAATTCAAAATAATTGAGATTTATGAGAAAGGAGGCCATGTTTGGATTTTTCTTAGTAGGTGTGGCGGATGTGGAAGTTTGAATGTGAAAACATCGGAGAGGGCCTAAGGGAAAAATTGGAATTTTGGAAATTTATTTCGGGAATTTCAAAATGTGATTCATGAATAATTGGGCCAAAAAAAAAAGAAATTAAGGCCCAAAACAAGAGGGGTGGCCGGCCATAGGGTGGCCAAGGCCCAAACCCATGAATTAATTAATTTTGGCAAGTGTAAATTAATTATATAAGGGAGTGAGGATTCAAGAAACTTCAAGAAAAACAAAAGAAAAATCAAGAAGAAAAAGAAGAGAGGCAATCGGCCTTGGAGAAAAAGAAAGAAAAGAAAAGAAGAAAAATTCTTGGAGCAAAATCCTTTGGTTTAAAAATCGTCTCTTTTGGAATTACTACTAAGCTCAAGCTCCTCTCAACATGGTATAATTTTCAAGTCAGGAGTGCTTGTTTTGGCAAGAGGAGATTATTGGAAAAGGTAAGATTTTTATGCCTTTGTGTTATGAAATGAATTT